>NW_004949123.1:4894892-4905568 GCF_000317375.1 Microtus ochrogaster | reverse complement strand
TCTGTCTCTGTCTCTGTCTGTCTCTCTCTCTCTCTCTCTCTCTCTCTCTCTCTCTCTCTCTCTCTGTCTGTCTCTCTCTCTCTCTGTCCTCTCTTCTTTGGAGAGTCAGCTCCCTGCCTCCCTCCTCCCCGTTCTCTTCCTCCTTTCTCTTTGTCCCTCTATCTATCTCCCTTTCCCCCATATCCACCTACTATATACCCTCCCAATCCCCACTAAATAAACATTTCATACCTAAACTCTCTCTGTATTGCTTATCTATCTATCTTCCACCCACTGCAGTCCCACCAGCACGAGACCTGCCGGGATCACTGGTGCCATAAATCATAACAATGGCCACTCACATCAATATACATATTCTCTTTGTAATGTCTGGGTACAATACATCTGTGATGTCTGAGCCACACTTGATCATATTTGGCTACAGAATAAATTTACAAATTCTTTTGATGTGGAAACTGTGCTTTTGTTTTGATGGCATGAACTCTAACTGAATAAACATTAAATTGAATCGAATATTAATATTTTATTACAGGTGTGTGCATGCATTTAAGAGTTTGTGTACATGTTCATGCAATAAGGCATGCTTATGGATGTCATAGAGAAGCTTGTATGACTCTCTTCTACTATCTGGAAATAGCAGAAATACTGTTAAATAAGCTAAACAAAAATAAAGCCATGAATCTTAGCAAAATAACATTTTTAAGAGATTTTAGTATATATGGCTGAATAAAAAATGATTGAAAATATAGCAAGACATAACACTTAAAAGATTACATCAATTTAAAATAAACCTTCCATACTCAGTCTATAGTATATGTGACATTGAATTTAAAATAAAAAGGGAAAATAAAACTTCTGAAAGGTCAAATTGTGTGTGCAATAAATAGTACTTAGTGAGTTTGTTGAGGTGTTTACCATTGTTCTAGGCAAGAAAAAAATACTTCATTAAACTAAAAGCCATTAATTTTGAAGTGTTCCAATTTTAGTTAACGAGCCCACAGGATTCATTAGCAGTGAAGGTCAATGATGTAACGAGATTCCTAAATTTGTCTTTATCTCTGGTTATATGACCCATTGCTCTGGGCCTTGCTAGGTCTATCATGCAGCAATCAATCAGACTGCCACCTAACAAGTGTCCCAACAAGGTGTTGGAATATAAATCTCAGATAGGTTTTGTGGACTATGTGCATTATAGTATGTTCCAATTTCTTTATTTAATTTGTACCTCAATAAAAACAAAGCAAAAGAAAACCAAAAAGAACACGTAAGATTAAAAATAAAAAAAGATATATGCATCTATTACCAAACACAATTGCATTTTGATTGACTAAGTGGGATGTTTGGTTTTATTTTATAAGTCAAGAAAATACTGAAAGAAATTATATCTATAAAATATGTCATATTGAAATTTCCCAAACAGTAGGAAGCAAATAAATTATGTCTTGAAAAAAAATACATAAGATTTCAATTAGTAGTGTTTTTAAGTTACAGTTTGATATATATAAATTTGATTTTTGTTAATATCTTTACTTACATGTGCAAGCATTCATTTTTTGGACAATAATTTCAGATATCTTTAATTTTACATATTTAATTATGAAAATGCATTTTGTTTCACACAGTGTATTGTGGTTATGGTTCCCCTTTCCTAACTTCTAGATCCTCCTCAATTCCCCAATAAGCCTAATCCAAACACTTTTTTTCTTAAGTATTTTTAAGATTCTAATAAGCAGTAGTATGACAGCTAAAAATGGACTAGGATTCATAAATATTCCAAAGTCTCTATGTTGAAAAATAAGGTACCCCAACCAGGGGAAAGGAACAACAATCAGGGAAAATGATTAGCAGTAGTTTATGAAACCTAAGTAGTCAATAAATTGAATATTTTATATTGAGTCATGTAGACTAGAATGATCAATTTACATCAAAGATAAAACTTTTGTAATCATAGCTTTTTGGGGGGACATGGTTTGGAGGGACAGCATTGGCTGTCCTTGGGCTTTCTTTGTAGACCAGAAAGGACTTGAACTCACAGAACTCCTCCCGCCTCTGTCTCTTGAGTGCAGGGACTAAAGGCAGGTGCCACCATTCCCTGACATAATAAATTTCCTCTAGCAAGAGTGTTGCTGTAAACATCACAATCTTCTACTCTATTTTGCCTCTTTTCATGCACATGTATGCCACTACCATATCATGCTTAACTCTGTTATTTTGGCTAGAATTCCTTTTTAAGCTTTCTCGGGTTTTAGGTGGATTTAGTCCACCACGTTGGTGTATCAATTTGTTGTTTAGAGGCCACTTTTTGATTCCTGGCCAACCAGCAACTCAGCTCAAAATTACTACCCAAAACTATGTTAATTAAATTACTTTTTGGCCCATTAACTCTAGCTTCTTATTGGCTAACTCTTAGATACTAATTTAGCCAATTTCTACTAATCTGTGAATCACCATGATGCTGTGGCATACTGAGACAAGTTCTGGCATCTATCTCTCGTGGGGTTACATGGCTTCTCCTCATTAAGTGATTCAAAATCTGCTGGAATTTTTATAAATAAACAAGTCAAGAGATGAGGAAATGTGAGGTAAAAGGCCTTAATGTTTAATTTTAATGTTAATGTTAAATTATAGGAAAAACAGTGATAAATTTTGTTTGTATTCACACAAAATGTTTTATATTGTCTTAAATTTTTGACTGTTACTCTTGTACTTACAGAATATGACATAAAATTAGTACTCTCCCTATTCCAAATCTTAATTATTGCAAGTTGAGTGAAAAAGAATAAAACTTCATTGCCAATATTTAACTCATTTTAAATCTTTAGTATTTTCTGAGATAACTGAAAAAGACAGTCTTTGTGAAATCATTCGATAGAGATATGATGAAACCATAAGTTAGGCACAATTTTTTTGTTCCACTAATAGGATGTACCAGACGAAATTGTCCTTAGAGTTCAAAATAACTATTCTGACTTTGTCTTTTAAGTACTGTTGTGCTCTAAGAAGGTGTGCTTAATTTGAAAATTTCTTTATATAAAGTCTTCAAAGTAATGGAACAGCAGTTTACATAAAATAACAAATGTGTTTTTAATTACTTATTTATTTTCTATATTACATGTCAATGATGGATGATGTAACACAAGAATGCTTTCTAAATTATACCTCAATTAATAACAACAAAAAGTTCTTCATTAATCTTTTTAAAAGATTCTTGGTTAAAATTTTTTTATTCTATTTGTTCCCATTATATTTTAGTTCTATTTGCAGTAAGAATTTATTTTCTGAATAAGAAAAGCCTCTGCTGTTGATTTTTGGTTGGATACCCAAGGAATACACCTTAAATTGATAGCTTCCATTTTGGTTCACTCACCTTCTTGTAAGTCTTTCCATATAATTGCTAGGCATAAATTCCACATGAAATACATATTTCTTTGTACTATTTATTAAATACTATCAAAATAAAAATATTAAAAATATCTAATTATGAAATATAACTTAAAATTTTTGAAATTGAAGGAATTCTAAAGGTCTCATTGAGTTACCTTTCTTTTTCAATTATAAATACATTAAAATTCATTCAAATTCTCATACACACATGTGTGTGTATGTGTGTGTTTCTGAGTTTCTAATTTTAAATTCTCATCTAAGTCTTCCTACAATAACAGAACATTTAAAATATACTCTAGCTTTATTTCATGTCTTTTTTGTCCTGTCTGACTGTAGACTCTTGGTGGGTTTCTATTTTCTGAAGAAGAATTGAAGTGGGAATGAATCTGGCAGAGAGAGAGAGAGAGAGAGAGAGAGAGAGAGAGAGAGAGAGAGAGAGAGAGAGCGAGCGCTGGATGGAGCTGGAAGAAGTTGAGAAGGAACTCTATGAAGAGTAGGAAATAAATGGCAGTAGCTTTCTTATGTTGATATGTTTGAACACTTGATTTTGACTGGTGGCCCTGTTTTAAGGAGAACTCAGAACTGAAGAAGTGGGTGTATGGGGAGAAGATATTGAGATTTATGTTCTGATTCTCATTTGTATGAAGATCTGAAGAAGTCAGTAGTCCCAATGGCATACTCCTGCTGCAATGATGCAGCCTGACCTTACTATTATTGGACCGTCACACCTTGGTTTATACCTGAATTCTACCCTCAAACCATATTAAAAGAAGCTCTCTTTCCTTGAGAGAAAAGTTACTCTTTTTGCTTATTTGGTTTTTGATCAAGTATTTTTCTTTTTTTTTCTTTTAAGATTTACTTATTATGTATACAACATTCCTTCCATGTATGCTTGCATGCCAGAAGAGGCACCAGATCTCATTACAGATGGCTGTGAGCCACCATGTGGTTGCTGGGAATTGAACTCAGAACCTCTGGAAGAATAGTCAGTGCTCTTAACCTCCGAGCCATCTCTCCAGTCCTTGATCAAGTATTTTTAACAGCAATGAAAAGTATCAAATAATAGTGATAAATGACAATAAGAAGTAGAGGCATTGCTGTAATAAAAAGTTATCATTAGTAGATATTTGGAGAACAGTTTGGAACATAGGACCAGAGCAGTCCTACAATTCTGATATCAAAACATTGTGGGACATTCTGGTGTGAGCTCAGAAAACCAGTAGACAAAAAGACTGTTAGGAAGAATTTTTCTAGATACTTTACACAGGCACAATGATTCTAATAGGAACAGGGGTAGAAGTCGTTCATGTAATAATTATACAAAGAACCTGCCAGAGATATGTCAATTTCCTGTAAATTTTAGTGGTATTATCATTATTTTGTGGAGTAAATTTCATGACAACATACTCTGCCATCACATATACTAAGATTGACAGTAAAACGCAACAGAGTGAAAAACTAAAGTGTGGAAAAATCTGTAGTTTGGCATGAAAAACAGTTTGAACCTGATTAAATTTGTTAACAGGAAAAAGAAGATGGTTTAGAACAAAATAATTGCAATTGTAAAAGACTGTATAGCAGTTAAAGAAGAAACCATATGCTACTTTATAGTATGTATAAAGTATCTTATGTATACTTTATATACAACCTCTTATTTGAAAGACCCTCCAATGTATAATTGTTTTTTCTCAAATGTAAGAAAATTAAAATGTCTTGAAAATGAAAATTCTATTTCTCTTTTGCCTTAGATAGTTGACACATATCTAATACATGCCACTACTGTGTATTTGTATAGTAAAATATCTGACTACACTCTGTAAAGATTTGTTAATGTGATTGGTTTAATGAAAAGCTAAAAGACCAGTAGCATGTCAGTTGGTATATGCAAGACTTTTGGACAGAGACAGCTCTGAGAAGAATAAAGGAGGAGATGACAGAGAATATAAAGAGGAAACAGAACGCACAAAATGGAAGAAAGGTAAAAAAAAAAAAACACACACACACACACACACACACAAGACAAAGAATGAATTGACAAAAATGCATATTTTTGTGGGAGGTCCTTCTGTCTATGTGCTGCTTTTATTGGTTAATGAATAAAGACACTGGCTTGGCTTATAGCATAGGAGGAGGAAGGCAAAATTAGAGAGAGAAGCCATGGAGCTTCTGGAGACAGATGTGCTGAAACTTTGCTTGTAGGCCATAACCTTGTGGTGTTTAGAAATGGGTTAAGATGTAAGAGTTGACCAATAAAAAGTTAGAGCTATTGGGCCAAGCAGTGTTTTAATTAATACAGTATCTGTGTGATTATTTTGGGTCTAAGCTAGCCAGGCAGCTGGGAATCAACAAGCATCCACCTCCAACATAATTTATGTTATAAGAGCTAGTTAGAAACAAGTCTAAGCAAGACTTAGCTTTCATAATTAATAACAAGTCTCTATATCATGATTTGGAGGCTGATGCGCTACAAAAACATGCTAAGTTTGTGGCATAATGAAGTCGTGGATTTGGAAACTATACAGAAGGACATATACAACATAATATTCAATAATATGAAAATATTGAAAAATGGATTAGCACTGATGTAAGACACTGACAATAATGATTTAAATCTTACTGTATATTCTTATGCTGGTTTTTAATGATGGATGTCCTATTTTAAAACAGTAATAAAATTACTATGGCAGAAATCAAGGATGAGAATACAGATCACAGTGTAACATTATGATTAACTTATCATTGTTAATTTGCTACAACTTAGAATCATCTGGAAACATAGTCTCAACTGAGGAAATACTTAAATCAGCGAGCCTATGGGGATATGTATAGGAGTTGTGGACTATAGAGGCTCAGTTTAAGAGATTTCAGAAGCGAACAATATTATCAACTCGGTTAAAAACATAAATTGTTGCAATATTTTGCCATGAAATGTGTTTGATTTATACACTTGTCCTAAGGATCTGACTGAGGCTATATTAGTAAGTATCAGATTAATTACCTTGGCAGAGAGTTCAACATAGATTAATATTGGCTCTGATATGTGATTATTAGTAATAACTTTGATTCCTGCCTACAATCAAAAGAAGCATGAGAGCCAAAAAAAGAAATGAAAAATGTAGTTTGAAGCTGATAGAGCACCAGAGAATTAATGTTGGATCCGAGGCTTGTGCTGCTAGAGATCAGGAAAGGCCTGAAGTGAAATGGAACTAAATGGGAGCTTTCCACAAAGTAACACCCCACCAAACTGCTTGCTTAAGAGTTTCTAACTTGTGAAGAAAAAATAAAACCTGTGGAATATCTTTCCCTAAAAAAGAAATTCTTTTCCTAAAATAGAAAATCTTATGAAAATATGAGTCAAGGGGACAAGATCTACCCCAATTGGGACACTAAACTTGGTAGTGATTTTCCTTAGTCCTGGCTTTAAACTCATGAAGGAGTCAGGGATTGAGGAACTTTCCTCCACAGTTGAAAATAGCAACTAAGCCAAGAAATGGTAGTGGAAGGGTAGTCCTGCATGCAAACTTGATTGGCTGTTTGGAGAACTAAAGATGTTGGATGTTCCAGACCCATAAGACATCTGCCAAGGTGCTCTATGGACAGGGGTAGAACCAACCCACAAAACAGTATATTGCATGCCCTAGACCTGAAAATGGATCCATATAAGGTTGTTGACATCAGACATGATGATATATATTTTGGAATTTGCCCTGCTGAGTTTTGATCATGTATTTCGCCTAGTATTTCCTCATTGTGTCCCTTTTCTATATTTTGTTATAGTTATGCATATTCAAACTAATATTTTATGAGTCCTTTAGTATGTCTCTAAATCACTAGGTAATATTCTAGTTTCAAATAATAAAAATTTTGTATTACAAAAAATTAAGTAACATGTACATAAGAGTCTAAAATTATAAAATTTAAAGTTTTACTTCTGCTATTTTAGTGTTTTATTTATGATACCTTTTATTAATTACTAGCAATTCAATATTTTGTGATGTATCATCATTTCTAAATCATGTAATAATGACTCCAGACTAAATAAAATAGAAATTGACTTATGATTAATTTGAAAACAGAATATTCATGAGTTATTCCATTTCTATTCTTATGGGTTTAAAATTCTCTTAATAGGTACTTTTAGAGAAATAATTGACTAGGTCATCCAATCTGAACAGGCATTAGATTTTTATTAAGACCAGACACATTGTGACAGAATTAAAACATCTAATTTCCATTAAAATTAAAATACAAAATTAACATTTTATTCATAACAAAATTTTACTGTGTTGTGACAAGCTCATCATTATAATTTAAGCATTATGTTTGTATGCACAAATATTTTTTCAGCATCCGAGAATATTTTGGTCCTTTTGTCAATTTGCTTATAGCAAATCCTTTGTGTGTGTGTGTGTCTATGGCAAAAATTCTGTGATAAATACAGGAAATAGTCAAATAATTTGGTGATATGGTCTCAATACTGAATGGTAAATATTACTTAAGTGGTTTTTCTATAATCCCTAATGGTGAAACTACTATCTGTGACTTGATTAGTGCTAGATAAAATGACATGAGTCAGAGTAACAGAGCAGATGCCTTGGTGGGTGATGCTTGAATGAGAATTTTTGTCTTCCCAGTTACTACCCCACTGCTGGAAAGAATCCTGAGTGAGGTACAGGTTTGATTGGAAGCATGTTATACCATTATTCATGAAACTCCTATTTCCCCATAAGTAATTCACTTGATTAAAATTCAACCATTCATGCATTTCACTCTATATTTAACAAGTTCTTATTATGGGCGTACACAGTGGTAGATCAGGTAAGCAGGGAAATGGATGCAATAAGATGCTAATTGTTATGTCAGTTTTATTTCAAGTGAAAAATATGTGAAATATTTATTATATGCATAATTATACTATAAAAGAAATGGAAAATCATATAAACAGTTGTAGTAGCCTTTATCAAGAGTCCTACTGCATTCCGTGAATTTTGAAGGAGGATTTTCTATGTGATAGTATTCATTCTGACATCCAAGTGTTGAGTAAAAGTGAGCAATGAGAGAAATAGCAGAGTACAGAAGGTTACAAGTTGAGATCATTTCAAGCCAGGTTGCTAGATTTCATTAGATACTTCAAAATTTGAAGTAAAAATATAAACACTCTTCGTAGCTTGCTCACTGAGAGTCAAGGAATAATGCAAAGAGATTAAGTACGGAAATACAAGATGAGTAATACAGAGGTTTCTTGGCCTCATGGAACATTCTGTACTGTTATTAGAAAAAGAAGTTTGAAAAAGTTGCATCAGAATATTAAATTATAATACTAATATATTTGCTCTGAGTTGTCATTGTTAGTAACTGAGTTCTATTTTTTCGATCAGTTTTCTGGACTGAGAGAGAAATGTGAAAAGCTATAGATAAAATCACTGATCTCATCATGATGGAAGGACCTATTCAGATGCATAGCTTGATTTCAGAAGTCTGAAACTATGAAGTAAGCAGTGAGGGTAATAATGAGAGGTGAGGTATTTTATACACACACACACACACATTGTTTTTGTCAGGTCCTTTACAAAGAATATTAATTATCTTATGTGTATTCTAAGACAAGAAGCTCTAAATAAATTATGTATTTGAATCGTCTCCTTGTGCAATCTGCAAGTCTCCCTGAGGACATGTTTCATCGATCTAGTATTAACACCTTTTGTTCACATTAAAGTGCGTCTGAGAATGTCTAAGTTCCTTGCTGAAAGCATGTAATAACACTTAAAATACCTCATGCAACTCATCTTGAACTAAAATCTAATGCATCATAGTATCCCATTTAAATGTGTATCATTGGTATCAAGAAAATAACTCCTAAGAAAAATTTGAAGTTATTTGTTTATAGGGTAACTACCGTGTCTCTTCTGATTGAAGTCGTCATCGAGTTGAACTGAATTTGTCTTTTACCACAGAAACTTCAACACTGAGTTTCTGGAGTAATGAGAATAGTAAGATTGCATCCGCTTTCTCTTATAACAGGCAAAACACTAACCAGAACAGAGAACCTTTCCTGATTCTCCTTTTTGCAAATCCCCCCCCCCTCTCTCTCTCTCTCTCTCTCTCTCTCTCTCTCTCTCTCTCTCTCTCTCACTCTCCCCTCTCTCTCCAAGACAAGTTATGGGTGAAATGCCATGAGAATATGAGCCACAGAGAAACCCTGTCTCGAAAAACCAAAAAAAAAAAAAAAGAATATGAGCCTGGGAGAGCCTTCTCTGCCTCTTATCTGCCATGGGGTGATATGACAAGGGAAAGATGCACTCCTTCCCTTATTCCTTGCCACCAGGCAGGCAGGCAGACAGTAGAGTTGGCCCTGCACCTCATCAGCTGCAGGCACTCTGCAAAGTGGGTCCTGCACCTTCACCTGGGCAGGACAGAAGAGCTGTACCTGGTGGTGTGGATACAGGTGGCTCAGCACCTAGAGGATGAGAACAAGCGAGCCCCTTGTTGCTTGCTGTTTTGGGTGGATTAGCCAGGCCAGTGCTGGAGAGCTCACCGTGGTGATGACGATGGAGATCTCGTGGGCTGACCAACCCAGTCACCATCCAGGCCAGAACCAAGACGATGATATGACTCTCAACAGCAACCTCCCCATTTAGGATCTTTTGGAACACGGGCAAGGGCCAGACCTGCAGATCCAAAGCTGCCTGACATCCATGCCCCAGGGCAACTACAGAATAATCAAAAGGAAACCAATAATGACCCAGTATTGAGAAGTCAGAGGCCTTGAGACAGACCTGTGACTAATTGCAATGAACATTTGCAATTAAATATGGAAATTAGTTTAACTTTCAGTAAAACAGCCAAATAAGAACTCATGTGGTTTTGACTTCACTTTTTTAAATTTTATTATTTTTATTGAGCCCTACATTTTTCTCTGCTCCCCTCCCTGCCTCCCCCCTCTACTTCAACCTTCTCCTAAGATCCCCATGCTCCCAATTTACTCAGGAGATCTTGTATTTTTCTACTTCCCATGTAGATTAGATCTATGTATGTCACTCGCGGGGTCCTCATTGTTGTCAAGGTTCTCTGGGATTGTGATTTGTAGGCTGGTTTTCTTTGATTTTTATGTTTAAAAACCAGCTATGAGTGAGTACATGTGATACTTGTCTTTCTGTGTCTGGGTTTCCTTACTCAAAATGATGTTTTCTAGCTCCATTCACATGCCTGGAAAATTCAAGATATCGTTATTATTTTTTTTTAAATTTATTTATTTATTGAGGATTTCCGCCTCTTCCCCGCCACCGCCCCCC
>NW_004949123.1:4888320-4894187 GCF_000317375.1 Microtus ochrogaster | reverse complement strand
AGAAGTCCTTGTTTTTTACTGTTGAGTAGTACTCTAATATGTATATATTCCATACTTTCTTCATCCATTCTTCTATTGAAGGGCATCTAGGTTGTTTCCAGGTTCTGGTTATTTTTTATGCCGTGTAGTACTCCATTGTGTAAATGTACCACACTTTTCTTATCTATTCTTCGGTTGAGGGGCATTTAGGTTGTTTCCACGTTTTGGTTATGACAAACAATGCTGCTATGAACATATCCTTGCGGTACAATTGAGCATCCTTTCGATATATACCCAAAAGTGGTATTACTGGGTCCTGAGGAAGGTTGTTTCCTAATTTTCTGAGAAATCGCCACGACATCCAAAGGGGCTGTACCAGCTTGCACTCCCACCAGCAATGCAGAAGTGTTTCCTTTACCACACTATCTCTCCAGTATAAGGTATCATCAGTGTTTGTGACCTCGGCCATTCTTACAGGTGTAAGATAGAATCTCAGAGTTGTTTAGATTTGCATTTCTCTAATGACTAAAGATGTTGAACATTTCCTTAAGTGTCTTTCAGCCATTTCAGATTCCTCTGTTGAGAGTTCTCTGTTTAGGTCTGTACTCCATTTTTTATTGGAATAATTGCCGCGCACCGCGCTCCTGTGTCTGCACTCTGTGAGCTGGCACCCAGTCCGTGAGCTTCGGGCAAGGGGGCTGGTGGTTAAAATACACAGACACACACAGATAGAGAGATAATGATATGAGTCATCCTTGAATTCCCCAAGAATGCCCCCTTTATTGTGTTCAGGGGCAGATTATATAGAAATTGCCACGCCCCGGCCAAACCCACCAGAAACTACTCTCCTGCCATCAGGAACTCCTGAAGGTCTCGTGCTCAGAGCAGCTGTAGGCACTCAGATCAGGGGAAAACAAGAAATTCAGGATCTGGAGTCTCACTGCTCCCAACAATAATTATTCTTTTGATGACCAATTTCTTGAGATAGTTATATGTTTTGGAGATCAGACCTCTGTCTGATGTGGGGTTGGTGAAGATTTTTTCCCGTTTTGTAGGCTGTCATTTTGTCTTGCTGACCGAGTCCTTTGCTTTGCTTTACAAAAACTTTTCAGTTTCAGGAGGTCCCATTTATTAATTGTTTATCTCACTGTCTGTGCTACTGGGGTTATATTTAGAAAGTGGTCTCCTGTGCCAATGCATTCAACTGTACTTCCCAGTTTCTCTTCTGTGAGGTTCAGTGTAGTTGATTTTATATTAAGTTTCTAGATCATTTGGGCTTGAGTTTTGTACACAGTGATAGCTACACATCAATTTTCATTCTTCTACATGTTGATATCCACTTATACCAGCACCATTTGTTGAATATTCTTTTCTACATTTTATATTTTTTACACTTTGTCAAAACTCAAGATTTTGAAGGTATTTGGATTGACTTGTGTGTCTTGATTCTTTTCCATTGGTCTTCCTGTCTGTAGTAGAGTTTGAAGTCAGGGATTGTGATGCCTCCTGAAGTACTTTTATTATACAAGATTGTTTTTGCTTTTCTATATGAAGTTGAGTATCGTTTATTGAGGTCTGTGAAAAATTTTCCTGGGTTTGTGATGGGCACTGCATTGAATCTGTACATTACTTTTGTTAAGATTGCCATTTTTGCTCTATTAATTCTACCTACCCAAGAGCATGGGAGATTTGTCCATTTTTGGTGTCTTCTTCAAATTCTTTCTTCAAAAATTTAAAGTTTGGTTATACAAGTCTTAAACTTGTTTGGTTAAAGTTACTCCAGAATATTTAATGTTATTTGTGGCTATTGTGAATGGCATTGTTTCTCTGATTTATTTATCAGCCTTTTTATCATCTGAATAAAGAAGGACTACTAATTTTTTTGCATTAATCCTGTATTCTGCTATATTACTATATGTGTTTATGAGTTGCAGAAATTCCTTGGTAGATTTCTTGGGGTTGCTTATGTATTTGATCATATCTATCATATCATCAGCAAATAGTAAGAGTTTAATTTATCTTTTGATTTGTATCCCTTTGATCTCTCTCTCTTTATTAACTATGAATATTTTTATTTTGCAGACAGTTGCAAGTCAAACCTTAAGTAGTTGTAAACATTTTCCCCACCTCTTATTACCATATATTTCCATAGCATAATTTATGAAACAAACCTAAGTGCCTTAAGAAATTGTCTCCTTTTTTTTGAGAATACATGCAAATTATAAAAGATTGTATATTTACATGCTACATGAAATATATGAATGAAATCAATGTAGTCATGAATAATGATCTAATATTTACTTTTCAAATTTCTATAAATGCATAATTGCCATTTGTATTAGTATCACTTTTGTTCACCTGGCTAACAATGTTTAAAATTCCCCAAATTTTTATAAATAAAAACCTTAGTTTGCATTTTCAACATATTTTCTAATCTCTAAATAAAAGTATATATTATTTCCTAAATACTGGCACATATGCATCTAAAATTTCATTACTAATTATTTGTGTTCATACATATATACTTATGTGATGAGTAGCACATGGGAGAGGAAGAAATTTAAACTTTGTTTATGTGACCATATGTATTTGTAGATTGGTGCACTTTAACTATGTTATACCATCAATTTCACCATGTCAAACTTCTTATGAAACATTATATAATTAACAAAATAATACATATATAAAATATGTTATATGTGTACACACACATATATAATCTAGAATGTTTTAATACCTTCACTCTATGTTGTGAGAGACATATAAATGAACGAGCACTGATATTCTGAAATGAAGTGAGCTACAGAATAATTAAAAAGAGACAGACAATCAAGAGGAACTTGTTGAGTTAAATTGTAGAGTGATTTGGAAAGATAAAAGGCATTATACCTATACAAATATAGAAAAAGAAATTTGTGAAAAATAAGAAAAGCAAGGCATCACAAAAGTGAATATTTTCTAGCAGATTCCTATTTATATGTTCAATTTTGTGTATCAGTTTTTAAAGACACTTCTTAATTATCTACTTGCATGTTTTTAATCATCATTATCTACTGAAATACCTTCAAAATTTTTAACATTTTCTGCATTGTATTAATTTTATACATTAATTGATACTAACCAATTATAACAGGTTTCTATTAATAATAAAGATTTAAGAAAAATTAAGGAATTTATTCTAAAGTTTTCAAAACATGAGATATAGTTCCAATTGCATTTGACCTTATTTCTTGTGATACTAAACATTAGTCAGTATTATATTTTAAAGAATCACCCCAAACCAGCACAAATCACATTGTTCTAAAAAACAGTAATGTTAACCTAAAATAATTTTGCATTTTCAAAATATACAATTGAACAAGGATCAAGCTTGATTGAAATTCCAAGGAAAAAAAAATGGACTGCAACATATGAAGAAACATAATTTACCTTGACACAACATCATTATTTGTTAAGATAAATTAATAAACAGCACCTTTGGGTGCACCCAATCTATTCAATTGTTTTCACTGCTGATTAGAATATCAGTCGAAGCTATAATAAACTGTGACCGTATTAATAAATGATAGTTCCTTTTGTCTATTTAATGTAAAGCAATTACCCCTAACTCATTACACCAATCATGACTTTTCATGAATGAGTCTCTTTCTTACAGTGTTCAAATGAGCAATGTCATTAGTCACATTTTATGGTTTCTCAAAGTGCTTATAAGTTAGAGATACAGTGATGATTTAAAGAGCCAACACATAATCTTATTATTTGTTTTAAAGATGTAGGAGTCTTAATTGCAGAGAGGCATAAATACCCTAAAAGGAGCAAACATTAATGAGTTTTATGATTCTATCTTCTGATGGCAACAACATTCAATTTTAATATTCTATAAGTAATTTTGCATTAAATATTATCATTTTCATCTCTCATTTACAAACATTTGTGTTTATAACAGAATTTTACTGCAAATAAGTTATGTTTGCATCACTTTAATCATAATTATAATTTTAAATCACAATTTTTATAATTGGTTTGCAAAATAAATACCAATAATTTAAAGGATAAGTCTAAAAATAGTCACCCTGTAATATACCTCAAGGAATTTTAAGTTTATATAATGTAATAAACTGTTGATCATTAGATAAATAGCTTTCATATACAATTAAGCTTTCTTAGAAAGTGGTAGGGTCACATGATAGTATGCAACTGAAGATTACTGCTAGTCCTCCAGAATCTTCTTTAGTCCTTATTCTATGATGGACCGATGACATGCTCGTTTTTCTGGAGGCTAATGGTGCCATTAATAAGTTCTGTGAGGTCATGATTGTAATGATTGTGTCATACCCGGAATGCAATATCTTCTGGTTCCTACATTCTTACCTCACCTTCTTCTGAGGCATTCCCTATCTCTCCGTTGCTAATATAAGGTGTTGTTTAGGGCTGAGTATTCAAGCCTAACTTATGAGCAAAATCCTAAGGAACTGTGAGTCTCTTCATCACCAAATCACACAGACAGTACTGGTTGAATTCTTTGGGTTACAAAAGAGAAAAACTATGAAGTGAGAAAGGGGCCTATATGGAGAGGTCAAGTTGGTGAAGAGTGGGGATATCCAGAAATACAAAGCCAACAGAAATCCTGAGAATAGGTAAAACTGGAATAATAATGAGAACATGCATGAAACATGAAGATAGTTAGGGTTGAGCTGAGACAAAAAAAGAAAAGATAGAAAAAACACCTAATTATTTCCCTAAATTACTCAAAATTATGTTAAATGTAAACAATATAAGTTTAACACCTAAAATATACAAGTGCCAAGCATAAAACACAAGATTTATATACTACTATATTCAAGACAAACATTGCCTAAATTTCTAAGAGAAATTTCTAAGAATATAATCTATATAAATGTATACTGAAAGAGCACAGAGCTCAAGAACAAAATAGAATAAATAATGAATTATAAAAGTCACATTATGAGGTGATTTACTAATTATCCTTAAACACGAACTATAGGAATGTATGATACATATGTAAGTAGAACTCAAGTTAAAAATAACAACCACACATTAGTTTGGGACATTGCCTCTTTCTTATGACAGAATGCATAAAATTGATAAGATGTAAGTTGGGTATGAAATATCAAACATGTAAACCCATCATTCATGAGGTAACATTAGGAAAATTGCCATGAGGCTGTAGCTAAGCAAAGTTTCAGATGAGGAGCCAGAACAGCATGGGTTATAGAGTGAAATGGACTCACAAAGAAAAAACATGGTAAATATGGATTAGGTCTCATGGAAATATACATAATAGTAGGCCAACCAGTAAAGGAGACATATATTTACTTGTGGAAATGGATACAAACATGCCCCATCATATGCTTAATGTATGTAAAAACATTGAAATCACAAAACTTTTAAAATATAACATCAGAAAGGAAATGGAAATAATAAAATCAGTAAAAATGAGTGCTTTCAAAACATTGCAATTCTTCAAAGAAGAGTTCACAAGAATGCTCAGAAAATACCTGGAGATCTAGAAAAAAGAATGAAGTAGAGCATAAAGAGGAAGTAGGAAGGCAGAATGAGTGCAACTGGTAAGATTGTTTTTCAGCAGAAAAAACAAAGAAACAAAAAGAACTGCTAAACAGAGTCCAGGCAGGCAGGCAGGCAGACAACAGGAGGAAACTCGGTAGCGTGGGACAAAGAGAATACAACAGAGAATAGAACAGCAGAATTATCTGGAAAACTTCAAGATTCTTTTCAAAAAAAGACAGCCAGGTCAGGCAACTCTGACCACAGGTGGTAAGTTACTTTAAAAAAATCCTCTCTCTCTCTCTCTCTCTCTCTCTCTCTCTCTCTCTCTTTCCATCTTCTTGTGGCCTAATTCATTTCTT
>NW_004949123.1:4873909-4888220 GCF_000317375.1 Microtus ochrogaster | reverse complement strand
CTCTCTCTCTCTCTCTCTCTCCCTCTCTCTCGTGTTTTCACAATGCTCATTCTTTCATTCTGTTTTTTTTTTTTTAGAACCCTGACGAATACATTTACAAAATTAAAACTGAAGTCAATTCAAGATTTGAAATGAAGGTAGTACAAGAGAATAGAAATAGAGAATTTGTGATTTTGATCACCTGCTGTGTTGTAATAAATTAATCATCAGAGGAAGATGGTTAATCATTCTGGGAATCTAAACTTCATAACTCAAAAATATTTAACTTTGCCATTATTGTATCCTACTTTGGTAAAGTGGAAAAAATTAGGTGATCTTGTACTGACTTTTCCGGGCAGAAAGAGGACATATAAATTCAATGTTTACAAATGTTATAGTTTTACCATAAATGAAGCTTATTTTTTATAATATCTGCAAGGTTATGTACTCTTTATGCAACACTGAAAAATTATTGCAAATCTTTCTCTAGACAGAAAACTACTGAGCCCACAAATCTGTCTTTACTTTAAGGTATCTAAGGAGTGGAGCATATGAAATCAAATTTCTGAAATTGCTTCCAAAAGCCTTGGTAAATGATGTTATCTATCATCTCTAATGTGAACTGTTTGAAATTAATTATTTTTACATCATGAACTGACTAAGGATCATGGTCAGATTATTACATCAGTAAAATATTGACTTGTTGTGAAATATTCTTGAGGAGACATTCAATTCTGAAATCTTGAATGTTGGAATTCACTGGAGTCCTATAAGCAATTATAGATTATAAGACATTATTCACATCCAGTATTTCACAGCTCCTATATACTGCCTCTGTAAAGTATGATATATATCAATTTTTAAAAAGCCCTTCGATGAATACTAAAGAGCAGTGGCATGTTAAAAGTAATTGTCATCATGAATATGTATGTGTGTGTGTGTTTTAATTGACATAATTTCACATAAGTTTGGCTAATCTGCCTATAATTTGATAATAGATGTACAAAATGGCACAATTAATATAATTTGGTAACATTAAAGTTATTTCATATAATTTTAATTATGTATACAAAGAAATCTATTGTTTGTTGTTTTTTACCCTTTATCCAGTTATGAAACACTAAATAGTTGAACATTAAAGAATATAAGACAGCAAATGAATATTCTCCAAGTTTTAATATTTAGTTACGTCAGCCTATTGAGGACTGAAATTTAAATTTTTAATTTTTCTAGTCCTAAAATTGAGTCAGACATTAATTTAACAGTGTTAACAAAATAATGAAAAGCAAGTACTTTAATTCTAGTACTTAGCCTGAGCAAGTTTTAGATATTTTTCTTTTCACACATAACAATTTACTGTCATGCATAATTAAGTCTCTCGTGAAATTGCTTTTCAATAAGTTCTTAGAGGACAAATGATTAAACTAGCATACCCACTTTTATTAACTAAGGAAACTTTTCTAGTGCAATTCAACAAAACTGATTTCTTTATTTCAGAACTATTTCAAGATAGGATCCAGGACTCCTATTTTCTATTTGATTTGCTGTAGCTTGGCCAGTCCTGGAGAAAGGGGATCATTATACATAGTGAAGAGAGGTCAAATACAGGGAACATCAGGATAGCTTCTGGTCTGCAATGATAGCTTTTCTAAAAATCAGAAGAGAAAGACAGGGCGGAGAAAGAGGAAGACAGAAACATAGAAGAGAGAATCATAGAGAAATAGAGACAAGAGGAACACAGAGAGAAACAGAGCCAAAGGAGAAAGGAGGAGAGACAAAGATGGAGAGACACAGAAGTAGAAAATGAAACAGCAACAGATAGAGGAGACAGATGAAGACAAACATACAGAGATATAAACAGAAAGTGACAGAGACAGAGGAAAAGACAGAGAGAAATCCAAGGAGAGACAGAGACAGAGGAGAGAGAAGGAAATGCTTTGAGCAGCATGACAATTATAACTCTCTTTAGCCTGTTTATGAGATATAGTTCTTGTTATGTAATGAAAAAACAACGTTTGAGTAATGTAGTACAATAATATGAACCATACATATCTTATTGTGCCAAAAACCATGAGAATTCCTTTTTACTTCCTCAATGTTTTTTAGTAAGTCTTACAGTTAATTTTATTATGTCAACTCATTAAGTTTTTATCATAGGGTTGTAACATACTTTTAAAATCAGATAAAAAACTGAAAAGCCATTTCTCAAAGATGATGTACAAAGTACCCACATACATATGAAAATAATGTTCAACATTTATATCCCCTAAGAAAACAAAACTCAAAGTACAATACCTTTTCTTCCAAGTAAAAAGCTTTACTATCAGGTATAGAATATAAAAACTTGCTAGACCACAGAAAGAAATACTAGCTGTTTATTTTTGTTGTTTGGTGACAAATACTAACATGAAATCACAATCTTTAGAACTCTGATACTCAAGATGTAAAAACAAAACAAAGAACAATCAAAGATAAAAAAATACAGAAATTTGTACACGGCTTTAAAAGACAATCAACATTATGTTTTCAGCACCCACATCAGATAACTCAACTATTTGAGGCACAAAAGTCCTTTTCCATACCAATTCTTAGGGGCACTAACAATACTAATCTTGCAGTGTTCTCAAAAGAAGAAATACCTCCTTTCCATCTAGAAGGCTGTGAGGGGATGTTGTGAATGACCTGGTGACCTTTGGTATCTGTAGAGTCAGACTTTGCCCAGCTCCCGCAGAATGATTATCACAGATGTAAATTACTAGATCGTTATCTTTGTTTCTCAGTCAGTAGAATGTATCTTAAGGAAGATGTCACATGTACTTACCGTCTGACCATCTATCTCTACACTTTCTCTGTCAGAGACTACATCAGATCTGAGTCCCTTAAGCTATCTTTATGGTCACATATACTTAGTTGAGTTCAGATAATTATCCTTCTTATTCACTAAGAATTGTATTTTTCCCAAATTTTACTGTCTTTAAATAAGTTTAAAATAAACACCTGCTGTCAGATTCACTAGAATTTTGAACCAGTACTTGATGCTCATGTCCCTGCTGGTAAGGTATGAGAACAGAGGCACAGCAAGGCTCACTCAGTATTGACTTCAAGGTTTTCTCAGTCTTCATTAGTAACTAAAGAGTGTAAATGTATATTGAGCACCGCATGTGTTGAAGTTCAAAAAACCTGATTTTTAAAAGTTCATCAACTTTAATTTCACCTTTGTATTACTAATACAAGAAACCATAGCAAGAATCACACACACACACACAAACAACAGACAAACACACCAGAAATACATTGTCTTATATTTCTGTAGGCTAAATTTTCAACCCTACTAGTGATCAAAAAATCTGGGTGTTAGCAAGACTTGATGTGTGATAGTTTGATTGTGTTCTGACAAATAAAGCTTGTTTAGAGTTGGAGAGCAGAGGTAGCTACTAGCCAACCATAAACAATTGGAGGATTTTAGGAGAGAGCAAACAGGAAGTGGTAAGGAGGGCTGACAGAAAATCTTGGCCCTTTTGGAAAGAGGAATGGAAGAGGTAGTCACTGGTGGATGGTTCCCTGGTTCTCTAATCTTTAAGGCTTTGATGCCGATTTCTGACTCTTGGTTTTTATTGATAAAGATTACCTAGACTTTTGTTTCAAAGACTGTTTTTTAAACCTAGCATTTTGTTTTTGCATTTTAGCTGCTGTCCACATTCCCTGATCGCCATCAAATAGTCATCTACTAATTTAAAAACTCTTTCACAGTTACTCCTCCTCTTGACTTTCTGTGATGGTTGGTGTGAGTCATAGACTTGACTGCATTAAGAAGTGTAGCGATGGATGGATACAGCTCTGACTCAGGAAGTCTGTGAGCATGTTTATAGAGGGAATTAGCTAAGTGGAGAATACTAATACAAATTTAATTAATTTAAAATACTTTAAAAAGTCTATGTAAATCAAAGAAAACCAGCCTACAGTCCACAATGTCAGAGAACATAGATAACCAAGAGGACCCTAAGAGACACATGCCTGGAACAAGGATAATAATAAAAAAAAAAGGTCTTTGGAGTAAAACTGGAGCATGGGGGTTATGGGAGAGGGTAGAATAGGAGAGCAGATCAAGGGAGGGGAGTTGAGAAAAAATGTATAGTGCAATGAAACAATAAAAAATGGTTTAAAATAATTATTTCTCTTACATACTATGTGATTGGTTTCCCATATCTCACAAACACTTTTCAACACTTAATACAATTAATTGTTGTATCATCACACATGTGAAAAAGTTTTCTGTGTTATATTTCTGTAAGTATATGTTTTAACTACATGTGTCATTGTTTTTTGGAACACATTCAAATTCCTAGTCAACTGAATTTACTAGCTAGAAGTTTCTAGAGAATGTTTTTAATTCATTTGAAAGAACATTGCTATTAAGGATATATAATTTGTTTTTAACAAAAAGCATTGTTTTGATTTTATTTCTATTTACTTTAAAATATATCTTAAATGAAATTGGTTATAGTAAAGGTATTTATTTATATACTGATTAATATTTCATCACTATCAATATTTTTATATATCTTACACTGAAATACATACTTCTATTGGGTTTTTATTCATAATTGCATGCATATACTATTTCTAAATAATACCACACTAATAATATTTACAAATTGATGCATAATCTCTCCAGAACTAAATTTGATTCTTTTTTTTTTCAAGACAGGGTTTTAAAATTCAGTTCTTATATTATCTTTTTTTTCTTGCTGCTGACATATCTGTCTCTCAGGAAATAGTTTTCTACAATAATTTCCTTTCATCTTTTCATATGTATGTTTCCCTCTTACTCTATTTCACAATCCCTTTGCAAATATTAAAAGAGCTATTCTTCTTTTTCTTATTTCTGCTTTATTTTTTATTATTATTCTGTAGATTATTCATCACCACCTTGAAGCTCATCACAGTAAAATTCTGCAAATGACCTCAAACTGTGTCTTTCAGATGAACGTTTCAAATGTCCAATGTTTATGCAAATTTTATCCTAATTATCCCAAAGTTTTCTCTAATAGTGACCTCAAGAGTATGACCCTACTTCATAAACATCTTCTCATACTAATAGGGTATGGATGCTCCTGTTTCCTTTCTTCCCTTGTGAATAAAAATTGCTAAACTCCCATGCACTTTAAAGGCACTTAAAAGTAGAACCAGTGGGGAGTCTCAGCAGAGCTCATGAAGTGCCTGACCTGTTGAATAAGAGGAATGTGCAGACCATGGTCACCTTCATGTGTCCCTTATGAAAGAATTAACAAAAAGAGACATCAACTCGGTAAATATATTAAGCAATATGTGTACTTTTCTGATAACAAAATGAACCTGTTGGGGAACATTACATCAGGTAGTTCAGTGTTTTGCAATTTGCATTTAATCTAATATGTGTGTGACCCCAAAAATTCTACAGAGGAACTCCTACAATTCCTAAACACCTTCAGTAATGTAGCAGGACACAAGATTAACTCAAACAAATAAGTAAACATCCTATATACAAATGATAAACAGACTGAGAAAGATATCAGAGAAACATCATTCTTCAAAATAGCAAAAAATAACATATAATACCTTGGGGTAACTCTAACCAAACAAGTGGAAGATTTGTATGAAAAAAACTTTAAGTCTTTGAAGAAAGAAATTGAAGAAACCATAATATAGAAAGACATCACATGCTCTTGAGTAGGTAGAATAAACGTAGTAAAAATGGCAGTCTTAACAAAAGTAATCTACAGATTCACTGCAATGCCCCAGGAAAATTCTTCACAGACCTCAAAAGAACAATACTCAACTTCATATTGAAAAGCACAAAACCCAGGATTGCCAAAACAATCCTTTACAAAAAAAAAAGGAACTTCTGGAGGCATCACCATCCCTGACTTCAAACTCTACTGCAGAGCTACAGTAATGAAATTGACCAGGTATTGGTGAATAAAAACAGACGGGAGGATCAATGGAATCTAATCAAAAACCCAGATATTAATCTACATACCTACTAACCCCTGCTATTTGATAAAGAAGCTAAAAATACACAATGGAAAAAACAAAGCATATTCAGCAAATGGTGTTGGCATAACTAGATATCAACATGTAGAAGAATGAAAATAGATCGATGTCTATCCCCATGAAAAAACTCACATCCAAATGGATCAAAGACCTCAACAGAAAACTAACCACTCTGAATCTCTCTGAAGAGAAAATGGGAAGTGAAGTTGTACTGGCACAGGAGACCATTTCCTTAATATAACCCCAGGAGCACAAACATTGAGAGCAACAATTAATAAATGGGACCTCCTGAAACTGAGAAACATCTTTGAAACAAAAGACATGGTCAACAAGACAAAACAGCATCCTACAGAATTGAAAGGATCCTCACCAACCCCACATCAGACAGAGGACTGATCTCCAAAATACACAAAGAATTTATGAAACTTAACATCTAAAGAACAAATAATCCAATAAAAAATTGAGTAGAGATCTAAATAGAGAACTTCCAATAGACAAATCTCAAATGGCTAAAAGACACCTAAGGAAATGCTCAACATCCTTAGTCATTAGAGAAATGTAAATCAAAATAGTCCTGAGATTTCATCTTATATGTGTCAGAATGGCCAAGATCAAAAGCAGGGATGACAGCTTATGCTGGAGAGGATATTGGGTAGAGGGAATACTCTTCCATCGCTTGTGGGAGTGCAAACGTTTATAGCCACTTTCCAAATTATATGATTTCTCAGAAATTTAGAAAACAATCTACCTCAAGATCAAGCAATACCACTTTTGGGTATATACTCAAAAGATATTCAATCGTGCCACAAGGACATGTGCTCAGCTATGTTCATAGCAGCATTATCTGTCATAGCCAGAACCTGGAAACAACCTAAATGCCCCCATACCTAAGAACTGGTAAGGCACATGTGGTATATTTACACAGCAGAAAAAAAAATCACATCTTGAAATTTGCAGGCATCTAGAAAACATCATATTGAGTGAGGTAACCCAGACCTAGAAAGAAAAAAATTTATTATGTATTCACTCATAAGTGGCTTTTAGACATAAAGTAAAGAAAAACCAGCTATAATCCACAATCCTAGAGAACCTAAACAGCAAAGAGACATACATGGATCTAAATAGGAAGGAGTAAAAGACTGTATCTCCTGAGTAAAACCCCTCTAAGAGCCAAGTCTCTCGCCAACCCTAAAATGGCTCCCTTAGTTAAGATATCTTCTTCCCTGCTCCCATATCCACCCTTCCTCCATCTCAACCATCCTATTGCCCCAAGCTCTCCCCAATCCTAGACTTCTCCCTTCTCTCTTCCCATCTCCCCTTCTCCCCAACCGTTTAAGTAATCTTAATTTTTATGTTAAATTTTTATTGAGTATATTTTACAAAGTTGGAAATAAAATTTTGCATACTTATTTTTCTAATGTATGTAAATGCAATACAAATGCAGGTGGGATTTTTAAATCTCACTCAATTTTTAATTAAGAACACATCGAGGTTGATGTTTGACACAGAATGAACACGCATGGTAGATTAATGTAGCATTGCAATAAAAATGAAAGGCTTTTGGGAACCTATTATTTATACTGTGTATCCTTTCCCAGCCAAAATACAAGGGGGGTGCTTAGTCCTACCTCAGTCTTATATACATGCTTTTTATTATTTTTATTTATTTTTTATTTTATTTTATTTTATTTTTATTTTTTAAATTTATTTATTTATTGAGGATTTCTGCCTCCTCCCCGCCACCGCCTCCCATTTCCCTCCCCCTCCCCCGATTAAGTCCCTCTCCCTCATCAGCTTGATGAGCCATCAGGGTTCCCTGACCTGTGGGAAGTCCAAGGACCGCCCACCTCCATCCAGGTTTAGTAAGTTGAGCATCCAAACCGCCCAGGCCCCCCCAAAGCCAGCACGTGCAGTAGGATCAAAAACCCATTGCCCTTGTTCTTGAGTTCTCTGTAGTCCTCATTGTCCGCTATGTTCAGCAAGTCCGGTTTTATCCCATGCTTTTTCAGACTCAGGCCAGCTGGCCTTGGTGAATTCCCGAAAGAACATCCCCATTGTCTCAGAATGTGGGTGTACCCCTCGCGGTCCTGAGTTCCTTGCTCGTCATCTTAACACCTGTCAGAATGGCTAAAATGAAAAACACCAATGATAGCCTTTGCTGGAGAGGGTGTGGAGAAAGGGGTACACTCATCCATTGCTGGTGGGAATGCAAACTTGTGCAACCACTCTGGAAAGCAGTGTGGCGGTTCCTCAGGAAATTCGAGATCAACCTACCCTTGGACCCAGCAATACCACTCTTGGGAATATACCCAAGAGAGGCCCTATCATACAACAAAAGTATATGCTCAACTATGTTCATAGCAGCATTGTTTGTAATAGCCAGAGCCTGGAAACAACCTAGATGCCCTTCAATAGAAGAATGGATGAAGAAAGTATGGAATATATACATATTAGAGTACTACTCAGCAGTAAAAAACAAGAACTTCTTGAAGTTTGCATACAAATGGATGGAAATAGAAAACAATATCCTGAGTGAGGTAAGCCAGACCCAAAAAGAGGAACATGGGATGTACTCACTCATATTTGGTTTCTAGCCATAATTAAAGGACAGTGAGCTTATAATTTGCAATCCTAGAGAAGCTAAATAAGGTGAATCCAAAGACAAACATATAGGCATCTCCCTGAATATTATCCTTCATCAAGCGATGAAAGGAGACAGAGACAGAGACCCAAATTGGAGCACCGGACAGAAATCTCAAGGTCCAAATCAGGAGTATACATGCTTTTTAATACCCATGGGAATCCTGTGACCTTTTGAACAAGAAACAGAGGGCCAGCAGATTGGTGGGGGAGGGCAGAGGAAAGTTGGGGGGAGGAAATGGGAGAAAGGGGGTAAGGGAAACTGCAGTCCAGCTATAAAATAAATGACTAAATCTGCATAATAAAAATAAAACAGAACAAAGTTGAGAACCTGATAGAAAATTAGTCAGAATTAAGCAGGTTTCTCAGTGTCTAGGTTAAGCACCATTGATTGCCATTAAATAGTCATTCAAACTCCAAATATCACTTTCCCTGATATTGGGATGCATATTAATCAAAAAGCATGAATAAAGGTATGCTTTATTTTATGCAAATTATTCTTTAGAATGTTATAATGTAAAAACCAGTCATTTGATTTCATCTCTGTGAATCCAAACTTCATACATGAGCATAAAACTTTGTAGGCTGCATAAAGTTACATCTCTAGCAGTAGAAATTGAAAAGCCCTCTGTGGAAGTATAAGCTGGAATTGCCTTTTCAAAGAAATTTATGATTTTATTACAGCTACATATTGACTATTCGTCTAGCAACCCGCAGGCAGAAAGTAACAGTTTATTTATTCAAACTGCAAATGAAATTGGGCAAGAAAAGTAATTAGCAAGTAACAAACAAAATAATGGAAAAGCACCATGAAAACAGTTTGGAATTTATATGGGTTGTCAGATTGTTAGAAAAATAACACTTTCATTTTAAAAGCTAGTAAAGTTTTAGTAGATGTGTATATATGCATACCTTTGCATAAAATCCCAACTTCCAAAACTTATGTACACAGATATCAAAGATATTATTAAGAAGTATTTTTTGACTTCTCTAATAATTTTAAATTCTTCTTAGTATAATAATAAATATTCTGCTTAGAACAAACTTCTTATGAAAAGATTTTTTTTTTTAGGCAGAGTCTTGTTACTCTGGACTTTGGTATGTCTGTGATAGGTTTACTTTTTCAAAAAAGATCTTTATTATCATCGCAAACTATAAAACTAAAACAGAGGTTTGGGAAAAAAAATCTTACAACATGGCAAAGATATTTATATTACCAACATCTATAAGTTATCAGGATGAGTGTGGTGTATGATTCAGCCTTCTTCTGAGCAGAACATAAGTAAATATACTTAGAAAACTTTGACAGACAGAACTCTAGGGATGTTTAACCTTATACTAAGAATCATTTAAACATTCTTCAGTTTCCTAAATTATGGACAAGATTGTTAGGACAGTTATGTACACTTATTTACAGCTAGCTCCTCATTCCTTTTTTTTTAAACCTCTTTAAAATTATCATTTTTGTTAAGCAGTTATAAGAAATATGCTAAAACTTCTTAATGTGTGAGTGAGGTGGCTTTGAATTTCAATTCATGTTAAAAAAATGTTAATCATATTCTGTGCCACATCTCTACCAGAAACTTATTTTTGTTCAGATTTTGCATGGGAATTCTCATGGCACCAATACATGCAGAATATACAAATACCCATTTATTTTCAGACACTCCTCGAAGTTTCTTTTGCTTAACAAACCCCTCTCCTGAAATCAGAGTTTAGTTTGCTTACCGGTGTTCTTTGGATGAACCAGAACTCATGGTAGATGATGAAATACAGAACAAATTCTACATTATCTTATTGGTAATTAGACATCATTCAGATGTTTCTATATTTATGAGATAATTTTTGCTTTTGCTTTCTAGTTCACATGACCGAGAAATAAAAATAAGTATTAATAATTTTATAATCTGTGAAGATGTACTAGATCATGTGGTGTGATAGTTTGAATTATAATGGTCCCACAGGTTCATATATTGAAATGTTTAGGGAATGGAATTAGGAAGTATTGCCTTGTTGGAGCAGATGTGGTCTTTTGGGTGTAGTTGTGGACTTATTGAAGTAGATGCGTCCTTTTTATGGTAGTTGTGGCCTAGCTGGAAGAAGTATGTCGTTGGAGGTGTGCTTTGGGTTTTCAAAAGTCCAATTGAAGCCTATTGGTTCTCTCTCTCTCTCTCTCTCTCTCTCTCTCTCTCTCTCTCTCTCTCTCTCTCTCTCTCTGTTTCCAGGCTTCCAAAAAAGCTGTAGAGCTCTCAGATACCTCTCCTGCACCATATCGGCCTGCCTGAGGCCATGATAATGGATGAAACCTCTGAATGTAATCAAGCCTCAATTAAATGTTTTCTTTTATAAGAGTTGCTATGGTCATGAAATCTCTTCGCAGCAATAGAACACTGACTAAGACATACAGTATATCTTGTGGATGCTCAATTTTTTGCTGTAATTGACAATCTATTGCTATCTACAATAAAAGTGGCCACAAAATTTATTTATATCCCTTCTCTAAGACTCTATCGCCTAACACCTTGTCTTTATCTCATTTCCCAAGGATTATCAAAATTGTTTCTTTTTCATTCCTGTGTTTATCTCTTCCTTTTGTATATTAATTTGAAATTTTATGCTTCTTTCATAGGAATGTGTTAGTCTGATTTTGAACAGTCATTTCTGGTGGAAGAGCCTTGAACTTAAGTCAAAAGTTATCTTGGCATATATATTTCTCTGCCATCACTCTGACATTTCCATATTACATGTTATTGAAATTTCCTTTAGATTTTCACAGTCACTTCATAAATTAGGCAAAGATATTAATACTTAAAGTTATAATCAAATTATATGGATACAGTTTTGATAGGAAGCAATTCATAGGAAATCATGTTATATCATGTCACTAATGATCTTTTAACCTGCATTTCTTTCAACATTTCAGCTTGTCGATGTCAGCTATTTATTACCACTTTGTAAAAGTAATTATTAGATGAAGATAAAACTACTGTCATGAACTTAAGTTGCTCAGAAATTACTTTTAGGATTACTTTGTCTGTTTTCTTCTACTTTTTTTGTTTTTACTTTTGTCCCTGAAAAATGCAGGCATTGTCCAGGTGAACTCAATATACATGAGTGAATGAAATGAAAGCTGTACCAAACTGCAAACACTTTCGCTGTTGGCACCATGTCACCAGACTCGGTAGAGTGTCACCAGACTCGGTAGAGTGTCTGCCTAATAAGATCTCCTTTGAGAAAAGTTGCTATATCATTAAACAAAACCCAAATACTTTGGTCCTTGAAACTTAAAAATTAATTTTTATAATAGTTTTCTGGACTATTTTGGATGTCTGTATTTTTCTTGATACTGTAGATTAATAGATAAAAAGTTACTAATTTCCTTTCTCCACAGTTCAAGTGACAAGTAACAAGAGATAAATTACACTTCGGCATTAAGGTCAAGGTCTGACCTCTGAAATGCATGGTTTGCATGTGTATGGTTACTGACAATCAGCAAAGTACTCTTGAAAACTTCTGGAAACAAAGTATGCTCACTCTGATTATTGGAATGGGCCATTTAATTTAATTCAGTATACATAAAAAAGCGATCCTGTGGAGTTTTTCAATTAGCTTGATTCCATCTGCAATGCATGGGACTAAAAACATAGCAAGCTATATCAGCAGCAAAGTTGTCTCAAAGTGTTGGACTCCCTTTTGAATGCCAAGGTCACTGTATGGACAGTAGAAAAACTGCAAGCAGGAAAGCACAAAGAAGGCAGTTTCAGTGTTGCTTTTGATTTTTATGGCATTGAGAAAGAAAAAGAGAACAGGTCACAGTGAAGACGAAATGTCATTGTGAGTTGGCTCTGGGTTTTAGCATGAGATAAAATCGGTCATCCCCAGATGGCTTGGTTTCTTTATAGCATATAAAATCAATGTTTCTGTGATGAGAGTAAAGTGTAAAAAAGCAAAAAAGAAATGAGATTTTTTTTCTGTTGTAAGTATTACAAGATTAGGTTAGATCATAGCAATTCAGTTTTCAGTAACCAATTTAAAATTAACAAAAAGTAAACAAGCACCTTATATGTTTATAGTTGGTTGCACAGTATCCTACTCAACACAAACAAGACTGAAAAAATGTGCCAGAGAATCAAGTTTATCACTGGCAATAATATATATTTTACACCACTAAAAAGAAGAAATTTTATTGGTTAAGCATGAAAAATATGTTTATTCACAAACTGTCCTTTTAACCATTTTACATATCAATTGACCTCATTCCCTCCATATTTTATAAACTGTGTATGTATTTATATGCTGTAATAGATATCACTTTATATATTGTGCCTATAACTACCTAGTATCTATAATTTATAATATACTAATATGTAGTATATCTCCCTATATATTAAATATATTTCATTACTATTATTAAAAATTTAAAAATATTTGTCCTAAATATTAATACAATTTAATTATAGCACAGAAGGACAATAAGACAATTTGTTAATGTTTCAAAATTCCTAGCATGTGACTCTTTGAGGTTCAGGGACAATACATTAGCATCCCAGGTGTCCTTGGAATTTTCAAACCTACTTTTTAAATATATTTCTAATAGTATTCATGATCTAAAATGTACATAGATAAAATTCTTCCTTAAGGAGTAAAATATAAAGTATTCAAATATATTTCATATTCTTCTTTTCTTTTTTTATAATTATATAAATTTGTTATTCTACCCATGTCATCACCATGTTAGTTTCTTTCATGTTTATTCTGTTTTCCTATAATTTTTCTATTTTTCTTTTTCTAAGTTTTAATATTTTTTCACAGGTTCTATCCTCCTCACTTTTCAATACGTTTAGTCTTGCTTTTTTGTCTCTTCGATTTCTATGACTCTTAGACTTATATTCTTTGAGGAGAAGCCAGGGCAGAAAAACTATTGAACATAAGGATCAGAAATTAGGATATAGATGACAAAGGAAGTAAATCTACATTCACTTAATGGTATCTGAACCCAACTCGAATATCAAAATAAGCAGCCTAAATATTACCCAGATAGCAGAAGCAACAGTGCTTTGGAGTAGACTTCAAGGTTATTTATTGATTTATTGGAAGCTATCATTTGAATTGGTAGACTTATTGAAAAAGATTCAACCTCGCAAATGTGACCACACAACACTAGTCACTACAATCCTGAATAGAGAGAAAAATGTAGATTGCATATGGATTATTTTCTTTGCCTTTGATTTAATATATTCATCTTCTGCCCTTGAACATCAACGTTTCCAACTCTCCAACTTTCTGACTGACATAAGTTGCACCAGTGACTTCTGTTTCTCCAGCTTGTAAGCAGTTCGTTGATGTCTTTTCGTCTATAAGTAGGTGAGCCAATTCTTTTGATCAACAATGCCTCTTCTATATTTCTCTTCATCCTTCCCTCTCTAGGACATGTTTTCAACAAACATAGTAGCAATAAATAATGTGATACCCCAATACCATATTCCCCTTCTCTTTTTCTCCAGCACTACTGCATCCTTTATATCCAGGCCTAGGGTATTCTTGAGTGGTTTTCATTTCTCAAGTGTTATTTGGCAGTAGATTAATAGTTACCCATTTGAGAATGCACACACATACATGACTGTTTCTCTAATTTAAGAAGGTAGAAATCTATCTTGAA
>NW_004949123.1:4868909-4873623 GCF_000317375.1 Microtus ochrogaster | reverse complement strand
AGACCCAGGCTAGCTGGTCTTGGTGAATTCCCGAAAGATCATCCCCATTGTCTCAGTGTGTGGGTGTACCCCTCGCGGTCCTGAGTTCCTTGCTCGTGCTCCCCTTTTTTTGCCTTTGATTTTTATACATATCAGTTATGTAATTCAAATCTTCAGAACAGATAATGAATAAAATTATGACTTTAGATTTGTTTTTGTTCTTAGAGTTCACATACACAAACTCTTCAACAATTAGTTCTTTCACAATGACAAAAATTGTTACACTTTTATCTTAATTTATAAAAACTTGTTTGCATTATACAGCAATTGTAATTGTTTCTTGGACCTGATGTTTAAATTTTCTTTATTTTTCCTCACTTTGACCCTTATTTATGGAATAAAGAATAAAAATGTGTAATTCCAATAATATAACATACGTTTTTATGGCTGAATTTATTTTTGCAAAATTTTAGGTAGAGAAAATCTGTACCATTGTTTATGGGTAAGTTTTAATTGTATGAATACTGCTCTCCACAAAAACAAAACAATAAAAATTAAATCTATTTTGTATTTTAAGTTTGTGGTACGTAACTAAACAGGTAACTATGCTTTCTGTTTTGGAAATACCTTTCCAGTTGTTTATATTCTCAACAAACATGCCTCCTCTGCTGAGAAATGTGTTATTTATCTTTTTAAACAAAATATTATTTGAGAATTTCAAATATTTTAATTTGGTCATATTCATCTCACCCATTTTTATACACATCCACCCCAGTTTTTACTCATTAAAAATGAAAGCTCATTGAGTATATTCAGAGTTACCTATATATTCTTGATTATTTACTGGAAGAAATTAGTAGAGAAACTAGGACCTTTCCCTTCAAGAAAATTGATTCTCTTTTCCCAGCAGCCACCTTTTGCTATCACCTCAAGGGTGGGACTTCACGCATACACACATAGTATTATTCTGGGGAGAGCAATTTTTTTGTGGCTTGAACTTGAACAAGCCTTTGTACACATAACCATAAACACTCTGCTTTTATTAACCACTGCCTAACAGCCATTTATCCACATGTTAGAGTTAGAAATAGAAAACATATCATGTGCATTTCATTCTCTTTACTATGTTGCAGTTCACATCATAGCACTTTGGTATAGTCAGTGTTCTCTATATGTGTGCCGGGTTGTCTGGCAGAAAGAGTGAGGGTAGAGCTGGACTCTCCCTGGGGCTGAGCAGAATGGATTGTCGAATAACCCAGCCTTCTCCTGGGCCACTTGGGAGAAGCACAGGCACTGAGTCGGGAGTCTGTTGAAGCAGGATTTCATTTACTGGTATCAGACAGGAACTTCTATCGGGTTGTGATGGAGGTGGAGAAGCTTGGGATGGGTTGAGGCAGAGCAAGGGCCAATAATATTCTGCCATGCTAGTGGTGGCTGGGCAGAGGCGGATCTAGGTCAGGATGTGCTGAGACACTCACATATGGAAGTCATGGCAAAAGACAGGTCTCCATGCTAGGCTCAGGCCTGGGCCTCATGAGAGCCCCAACAAACATGTACATGTGCTTGTTACTTATTCTTAATACCAGAACAAACTTGTGCTCGTATATTTATTTTCTTCAGTATTTAGGGACGAGGATAATATAGGGAATATTATTTGCCATATTTTATGCAGTGTTACATTTACTTCCTAAAAGCTTAACAATGAATTCTGTGTGCAGAACACTATAAATCTAGAAATAAGTAACATACCTTGCAGCCAGCATTATATTATTTATATCAAACGATATTATGGAAATGTAGCTTCAGTGCTGTAGTCATGATTTCTGCTTATATCATGAAAACAAGTCTAGCGACATTTTCTTTTTTATCTCCTACATTATCACAAACCTAACTGAAAAGGGGGAAAAAAAGAAAAGAAAGAAAGAAAAGAAAGAAATTTTGCAAAGTTATTGGAAAGAATTAATTCATACTTCGTGTAAGTGTTTGCACATTATCACATTATCAACATATAGAATATTCTGGTTACTAGAGCTTAGATAGTACTTAGACATTAGTGTGTTGATAAAACATTGCAATGCCCACTAATTATACACTGAGAATTTGTTCAGCTTTCAAAATGGAACTTTTATTAACCTTAGTTTATCTTCATATTTTGCTTAAATTATTGCAACTCAAAACTCAGACGAGAGGTGCTGGTTTGGGAGGAACATAGAAACAAACAAACAAAAAAAAAAAAACCAACTAAAAATGATAGTAAGAAATTGAATTACACTCATGTTTTTCTCCTTTGTAGTTGATTTCTAAATTTCAATGAATTATTTTCTATGAAGTATTTTTATGGTAACCTTTTAACCTGTAGCAAATTTTGGGCAAAACATGGATTAAACATTCATTATCTTAACAGGAGGTGCTTATTGTTGGACCGTGATAATGATTTTAGAGAAGGTCAATACATAGCAAAATTGAAAACTCAGGTTCGCTTTCTGTTCTCTGTGGCAAGTAGGTAATCTTACTTACATGTGATTAAGAGGATAATTTGGAGGATAAATGAGAGTAATTACATATAATACAGATTTTGCTGTTACTACATGCTAATAAATCACATCAGCACATATTTATTTTACTAGATTCAGTGAAGAAAAAAAGAGAAACCTCATGGGTTTTCTCCTATTTCTCTAGATCCATTTTACACTTATTTGCATGTGCTTCTCTTTTTTAAATTACTTGTAATCTTTGAAAACTGTACAATGTACTTGCATCAGATTCACCAACTCCTTTCTGATTTATTCCCTCTTAACTATTCATTTCACTATTTGTACTCAGTTTTCATTTTTTTAATTGAGAAAAGGAAAAAAACAAGTTTCCACCTCCTCCCAGCCTCCCATTTCCCTCCCCCTCCTCTCACCCTTCTTCCCTCCCCCCACTCCTCTCCCCCTCCCTCTCCAGTCCAAAGAGCAGTCAGGGTTCCCTGCCCTGTGGAAAGTCTCAGTTTTCGTTTTTAAAACCCAACAAGTCCAATTTGTGGTGTCCATATACTCAGATGTTTGTACTTCCTCTAGAGCATGGTGGACATACTAGTAGTCAAATCCTTACACAAAACCAGTCCCTCTTTTCCCAGAAGGTATCAATCAGCAATAACTCCACAGCTATGGGTACACTCCACGTCCAACTCCCCTCTTCATGGCCAAATTTTGGCCGTCTTGAAATCGTTCAGGTTTTAAGCTTACTGTCAACAACTGTCGTGAGACCATATGTACAACTTTTCTGCTGTGTCCAAAAATCATTGCTTTCTTGTAGTCATCATCTACTGCACATGCCTCTTACAATCTTTGCATTTGCTCTTCAGTGATCACTCTTGAGAGTAAGGATGAGGAGATGTGATATATATGTCACATTTAGGACTTAGCACTCCACAGTTCCACGTAATCTTAACCTTGACCACTACATATCACTATGCTGATGATTAATCTAATGCTTAAAATGTGTCTCTCTTAAGGTGAATGTTGAGAGATGCAGTAATCTATGTTTATGAAGGTAGGCTATTAGAAATTATTTTAACATCATGGCATTTTTCAGAATAGTAGCAGTAGTCTTTCACTTAGGACAAAAGTCCAGTATATGCACAGAGAGTTGGCTCTAATAACAGTGTTAGGTATGATTTCCACTTTTTGGAAAAGACCAGTCAAACAGTGACTGCCTAATTCCATGGTGCTGATGACACTATTTTACCAGCTGTCTTGTCTTGCTATGTCTATGGTTATTGTACCTATCAGACTCACTGCTTCTTAAGAATGATGGTTCTTTGCTTCTTCTGGTGATATTCATACTACGGTCCAGCATGATGACAGTGAGATGATGGAGATGAGTATCCTACTTGAATACCAGTTTTATTTCTCCATTTCTTTTTACTCAAGTATATGGTGTCTTCAGCAATAAGGTCATCTTGTCAATTTCTGGGGGAAAAAAGTTTATAGGCAATCATTGGTAATAGAAGTCAATGAGACCTTACTGAATAACAGCTCTGAAACTGTCCCATTCCTAGTCATAAGGCTTTTGATTGGCTAGTTGGATTTTTATAGGGTATGTATTAGGGGCTTTGATGCCCCCTTACACGATAACGTTAGCCAAACTGTGTTTATAGATGTGTATATTCTAGGAGTCATAGTAGTTTTCCATGTTTTTTTCAAATGTCTTTGGTTTTAGTTACCCCTCCATATTTCCTTCTCTACCATATCCTTCCAGGCCTTACCCAAATTAAACATTCCTGTTCTGTTATTAGTCTTTAACTACCACCGTGGTCTCCTTTTTCATGAAAGCCTAATGTGAAAGCCACAATTTCCTGATGTTTAGGAAATCATCAAATGTATACCTAAGGATTATAAGTTAACATAAAGAAGTGAGAAAAAATGTAATTTTTCTTCAGAATCTGGGAATAATGCAGCTATATGTATTTATCTGTTAATTTCATAATGATGTGTTTCTTAGCAACTGAATAATAAATACTCCATACTGTAAACGTATCAGCCGATGGGCACATCTTCGTTGTTCACATGTGCAAGCTCTTATGAAGAGAGATGCTGTGGGACAATGGCCTTTTATCCTGTGACTTGTTTTCAACCACCCATTTTCTCTTCCTTCTCAAAGGTTATAAAATTGTCATTCTTAGAGTCTGTTTCCTGATTAGCTTTATCATTATAGATTTTTATTTTTTTTTTTTTTTTTTTTTTTTTTTTTT
>NW_004949123.1:4853844-4868809 GCF_000317375.1 Microtus ochrogaster | reverse complement strand
GTGGCTTTTGAGCCTGTCCTGGAACTAGCTCTGTAGACCAGGCTGGTCTCGAACTCACAGAGATCTGCCTGCCTCTGCGTCCTGAGTGCTGGGATTAAAGGCGTGCGCCACCATCACCCGGCTTCATTATAGATATTTTTATGTGATGTCAGCTCAATCAAATCATTTCTATTACCACTTAATACTTACTTCTTAATCATTTTCTTTAAAACAGTATAAATTTTGGAAAACCAGAATGCTTGAATTTATATTTACAAACTCTCACATGCAAGTTCATATATATTAGGAATGCATATATATGTTAAATTGATACCATCCACTCCTACAATTCATGAATGTGAAAATCATAAAGTTTTATAGATCTGTACTGGGAGACAGAGATTTTTGGCAGTGCAAATAACTATAAAACTAAATTCCCAGTGCATGGAAACTATTCTTATACTTTCTAGAGAATTCATATGCAGTGGTAACTAAGATTTTTGAACAGTGGTTTTAGATCTGATACATTTTAGCAATTTTTAAATTTTTTTCTTAAAATCTCCACAATCAAAGTTATGAACTAATGTACCATCTCAAAATAAGATATTTGGGAACTGGAGAAATGACTCAGTGGTTAATAGTGCGTACTGCTCTTGCACAGAATTCAATTTTTGTTCTCAGTACTCAGTCTATGTGGCTCATAACTTATTTTAATTCTAACTCCACATGGATGAGAGTCAGCAAGGCTACATGCGCTCAATATGTATAAAACTACACAGATATAAACTTACACATGATTTAAAATAAAAATAAATTTTTAACAACTAAAAAATTAAATATGAAAATACAGTTAGAGTTATTTGAACTCTGTCGGTGTTATTTTTTAAAAGTTCAAAATCAATATAACAATCCTTTTTATTTGAATACTTAAAAATTCATTAGAAAAATGTTTATTTAGCATTTTATGTACAGTTTTTCCTAGTGCCCAGTGAACATTTATCATTACATTTCTCACTGAATAAAACATCATTTTAACTTGCCATTATTCTAAATAATTATTTAAAACAAAACATTGGAGGTTCATTTAAATTTATTTAACAACACAATACATAACATTATTTATTTATTTATTGTTTACGCATTGTGGTTTTTGGAAACAGGGATACTCTGTTTACCCCTGGCTGTTTTAGATCTTGCTTTTCAGAGCAGGCAGGCTCTATCTCAGAGACCCACCGACTTCGGCCTCTGAGTGCTTGGATTAAAGGCATGTGCCCCTACCACCCTGCTAAAATATTTAGTGTAAATTGAAACAATAATGTTTTAAAACATCATGTCATAAAATGTGCAATTGTGGTAAATCTAAGACAACATTTTGTGGCTGTTTTTACCTTCAATTTTATTCCCTAGAAGCATTTACTACAAGTTTTTTTTGTTATATTTGATATTTAAATTAAAATTTAATTACGTTTATCCACTACCTTTCCTCTTTCCAAATCTTTTCTATAACCCTGACCCTCCCTACTCTCTTTTAAATTCTTGACATCTCTTTTCACTAATTGTTATTGTGTCAACAGAACAGAAATGTCACCCAATGATCATGCCAAATTAGACGAGGGAATGCCCATAAAATCTTAATCCTACACAAAGAACTATAGGCAACTAAGAAAAGTGAGGAGCTGGGGAGATGTTCTTCCCCACTAAAAATACAGCAATTGGTCCTCTTTTGCCAAAGGGTCGACCTGAATACATGCATACAAACAACATTGGACCAACTAACAGGTTCCATTTGTGCATACTTATAAAGCTTTGGTTTTTGTTCATTGGTAACATTAAGCTGATAATATCTACTTTTAGACCAGAAGAATTATATTTACTTACAGGAGCAATTAGTAGAGACTTAGATTCCGATAAAAAGACCGATACTTGGTCTTCAATATAAAAATTGTCTATATTAATTTTAACGATATACATTGTTAACATCTTTCAAATTTCTAGACAAATTCTTAACATGGGCGAATAACTTGTTTGAAGATGTGAAACACTGCTGGTAAATTATAGACATTTTGTACCTCATAAGTAAACACTGAAACATGTTTTCTATACAGGATTAAATGAGGCTAAACAAATTAAAAACAGTAAGTTCAATAAAGGTGGGGAGAAGAAATCAAGTGCCCAGGAAGGGCTCTATGTAGACTCTAAGCTGAAAGTAGCCACGACTGCTGGGTTTAATTAAATCTGAAAAATCCCACTTTGATCAAAGTGCCCCATACAGACAGCGCAGGTTGGCTGAATCAATCATGGCTTTTAGTTTTGATTAAATGTAACTTCTCTACAGAGATGCAATGGAAAACAATCAATGGGGGGAAAATAGTGGACGTTGACACAAAACTATCTGAGATTTAATACGTACGTATAAACAAATGAAATATGACTTACCTTGAGGATAAACTTAAGCCTATATATTGAGACTAAATCTTTTTGGTTTCATATAGTAATAGCGGCACTTACAACAGATATGTGAGCCTTAGTACCAGCAAATCTACAAAGAAACAAACTTGAAATCTCCTATCGACTTTGATAAGCAGAAACAGTATCAGCTCTCCAGTACCCATATTTCTTTCTTTAAGTATGCAATGAATAGGGGGTCCTTTGTACAAATACAGCTTGAACTGTTAGTGTTATCTCTGGGGTACGAAGTAGAAAGAGGATCCTCTAATTCATTTCATCCTTTGATGTGCTTTTTCTTAACTTTTTAAAGAAATCAAGTTACTTCTCTATATATTGGCTGAATGCTTATCATGATAGCCAGTTAAATTAAACCATATATGGCTAATTTTAAATCATAGATCAAATCTTATTTCAATAAATGAAGTAATTTCTTTTTAATTAAATAATTAGTCGAGCCGGGCGATGGTGGCGCACGCCTTTAATCCCAGCACTCGGGAGGCAGAGACAGGCGGATCTCTGTGAGTTCGAGACCAGCCTGGTCTACAGAGCTAGTTCCAGGACAGGCTCCAAAGCCACAGAGAAACCCTGTCTCGAAAAACCAAAAAAATAAAAAAATAAAAATAAATAAATAAATAAATAGTCGATTTTTTCCAGCTTAATCACAATTTCCTCTCTTCTTCTTCTCCCAGTCCCGCCCCAAACTGCCCCATATCCTTTCCTCCTCCTTTTCTTTCAAATAAATGCAGGTCTTCCATGTATATCATCCAGTCATGACATAAAAAATTGCAGTATGACTAGGTTTCGCCTCTCCTATTAAGCCCGGAAGAGGCAACCAAGCAGAAGGAAATGGTCCCAAAAGCAGGTAACAGAGTAAAATACAGCCCCTGCTGCTATTGTTAGGAGTCTCACAAGAAGATCAAACGAGGTGATTGCTCAAAAAGCAATCAAATTTCATATAGTGACATGTGACAATCAGAAATTTCAACGTGTATTTTTAAGGTCCTAAGAGACATTCAATAAAATAAAGATGCAGAGTGAGAAGTATTCTGAAGACAGCATACCTATTTCTTGTGGTGCATACCTTGATCCTGTGTCTACATCTGGTTCATAGTTTACATGATGCAGTCATTGACAAGATTTAAAAACATGCTAAAAATTGAGGCAGAGGAAAAAAATTGTCTGTTTTATATCTAACCTACTACTTTCAGAGAAATAAATATTTGTTCTGACTAAAGATTTCCACCAGGTTGACATATGGTAAAATTATCAGATAATCCAAAATTGCCGTTACTTCAGACCTCAATAGCAAATTTAAACTCTTAGTCGGACTGATTTTAAGATTAGCAACTTACTCTTGGGACTTTGCAGAATTTGCTGCAAGGTGTTAGATCAAATAAAGATGTTACAATGGAACAAAGATTAGGATTTGTATTTCTGAAGTAACAAAAGTGTTGTGTTCCTGGATCATTAAATTGTTTCCAAACATTCCTGTTACTTTTCTCCTACCAGTCATTTGGTTTTCTCTTGATTTTACAGTAATTGCATACTTTCTCTTTCATTTTTAGATTCTTTAATTTCTTACTATTCCTTTCTACTTACTTTCTCTGTTCCTTTCCAATAACCACTTCTGATGATCACATAATTAGTGTCTACCATTCTAGATTAATTGCTAACTTGATAACTGCGTTGACTAGCAAAGACTATTATTTAAACTTATCCTGTTAAACGAAAGACATAATGTGGAAACAATGATATTAAACATAATGATAAGAACCAAGGAATGCAAACTTTCAAATTTTACCTTTCAGTAATATTGCTTTTTTTTTTAACAATTTCAAATACAGATTACTCCCATCCCTACCTTTTTCGTTGTCTTCTTACAAACATATCTTTTGTCTTTACAAATTCTTTTCCCTACTCACATCTCTGTGTGAGACCCACAGGGCTTAATCAGAACCACCTGTATGACCATAGATTTACTACTAGCTACTGAAGGACAGTGAGCTAATCAGTGAACACACAACTGAAGAAGCATTCTATGGTTTTCATGAAATTTTATGTCAAGATGGATGACAATCTTCTGAGTTTATGACAAGAAATAAAAATAATAACCACATATGATAATTTCCTCCAAATTTATCAACAATGAAAAAAATTTCATTAAGAAAGGTAAAATATATAATAATTAAATAATGTAAAAATGATCCTAAGTCACTGTATCCAAAATAGATAAATTAGATAATGTTACCTTTATTTACAGCTGTTCATAACAATAATAAATTTATAGATGAAGTCTCATGTGGTATTTTTTATCAAATAATTTTAAGTACTCCTTATTGCTATGTGTAGCATTGTTTGTGCTAGAATGACCTTGTTGTTTGAGCGGTTACATTTACAGATTAGAAATACAGAGAGATTTTTTTTTAGAAACTCCACTGTACATCAATATTAGCCTTAGTGATATTTCCAAATAATGTCCTTCCTTATGAACAATGAGAAAGTGTGCTCTTATATTTCTATGTCCCCAAGGGCATCTCACAAAGGTTATGGTTTGTGTCTGTTATTGAAGTTTTGTGGAGATAAATACCTGTGCTACTTTCAAAGACCTAGATAGATAAGTATGTCTGTCAAATTGCAGTCAGAATCTGTCAGAATGAAGTATGACACATTCTTTCAGTTCCTGCCCTCTGCTTTTTCTTTAGCATTCTTTATGGGCAGTCTGGCTGAAAATTGTATAGATATTCTGAACTGCTGATGATAGGGAAATTGAACAGTGCAAACTGCTTCTAACTCTACGATTACTATAATTAGTAAAACAAACTTCTAGGGTCTTCTAGCACAGAAGTTCTCAAGACAATGTCTTGTGAGGACTTAGATAATATCTGTAAGAATGTGAATTTAAGGCATAGACTTTACAGCAATACCAGATTCCTGAATCTCAAGAACGGGGCTCAAATTAGATTCCCCTTTGTGATCCAAATGATTCTCTCTAAGTAGTGAAAGCTGGTGGGAGTATGCGGGAGTAACAATGTGCAGGTCAGTGCTCAATTGTAAAAGTCCCAAGGATTTTGCTGTTGCTTGTTTGGGTTGATTTATTTTTATTGTTCTGTTTTGTTTTCCTACTATGTGGTGTTGAACCCAATGTTTTAAATCTGTAAGGAAATCTTAACAGTGCGTGAAAATTAGAACTCTGACTTTGCTCTGCATTGAGAATGATATTCATTAGAGGATAATATTGAAAACTATAATGGAGGTTAAATTTAATTGTGGCAATATTCTTTATGTTCCTACTAACATCTACTTCATTGGCACAAATCATTTGAAACTAAGCCAGGTGGGAATATTAAATAAAAGTGTTTATTGTTAGGCATTGGTTTTTCTAATGGCTGCATATGTCTCCTCTACTTTCCTCTTGAAAATAGACTTATTCTGCGAATGTAATTATATATGAATCATACAAACTGAATAGTATAATCCTACACTTCACTACTAGTATGTACCCATAAACAACACCTCTCAAAAATAGTCAATGGCTTCCAATTGATTTTTTTTAAATTGGTCTTAAAATCATAATGTATGTCTCTGTGTAACTTTTCTGTCCATTCCTATTTTTAAGTAGCAAAGAATTTTCTTGTTTAAAATTATTTCTTTTAATTTTTGATGTGATAGGTTTTTCTCTTTTTATTCTTCTGTCATATATTATGACCCAATTGCCATTTCCCCTCCTTTCCTGTCCCCAATATCTTTCACCCATCTTCCCCTCACCCCCACATTCATCTCTATACCTCTTTTCAGAAAAAAGAAGTTGTTCCAGGGACATCGACCATATGTGGCATAGAATTCTACAATAAGACCAGGCAGATACCATCACATCAATGTTGGAAAAGGCAACCCAGTAGTAGAAAAAGGGTTTCACAATTAGGCAAAAGAGTCAAAGATAGCCTACACCTAACCTCTCCCAATTCCTACTGTTAGGAATTTCACAAGAACACAAAACTTCTGAGATATGGGAGTATCTAGATCAGACCCCTATTGACTCCCAGATCTCTATGAGCCCTCATGAATCCCTTTCAGTTGATTCTTTGGGCTGTGTTATCCTTGAGTCCCTTACCATTCTGACCTCTCTGACCCATCCTTCCATTGCTCCACAGGACTCCCAGCACTTCTCCTAATATTTGGATGTGAGATTCTTCAAATGTTCCCATTATTTGCTTGGTGAAATCTCTTCGCTGTCTTTGTTAACAATTTTCTTTAGAATCAGGTCCCAGAACACTCTGCAGGTAAGACAAACTGAAAGTCAAAGGTTTGGTGAATTGGTTGGTGTTCCAATCCCTCTACTTGAGGCCATGCCTGGTTGTAGAAGATGACCAGCTCAGACTCCTTGTCCCCTATTATTAGGAATCTTTGCTATGGTTGCTGTCATAGATTACATGACGTTACCAGATATATTGGGGGTGGGTGGGACTGCAAACATGAGGGATCAGATGGTCATGGGTAAAATAATCAAAAATGACTGGAAGTAGAAGGAAACAAGGGGGTGAGAATTTACTTTTATCCATTTCGTAATATTCCTATTTTAATGTATGTGTCGTTATCTTTTTATGTGTTTGGTGTTGTTATTCAGATTATAAACACCCGATTAAAAACATTATAAATATTACTATCATTACATATAGTTCTAATATACATATATACTTTTGAGGCATTAGTCTCTCCAATATTCTCTACTCATACTATAATACAATTTGTCTCTGTGTTATTTCCAGTCTTTTTGTGTTCAAGAACTAGCACCTTGACTATCATCAAAATGAAGGAATAATTAACTGTGTTTTCATGAATGAGTGAAAGCAAGGAGTTATGTAATCCACAATACTCTAGGAGACAAATATGAGTTTCAAACATTGTCTCCATGAAAAGACATGGGGACACAGATGATTAAAGCAACACTAAGGACCCTGAAAATTTGACACCATTTTTCTGTGCCTGTGTTGCTCCACTATACCTGGTATATTTCTCTATTTCATTAAGTTGTGTTACTCCTTGGGCATTGACCTATGTTGTTCTGTTTATACTTTATAACTAAATTATCAAACTCGTCTGCCCTTCCTAAAAAATTGCATCAAAAGATAATATTAAACAGAAGTAGACTCATTCCTTTTTACAAGATACTTCCATCTATTAAAAGTCAGGTATTAGTGCAATATTAACTAGGTCAAATAGAAAATTAGTATTAAATTAAACAAATATGTATAGCTCTGTCACCTTTTGTAACAAGACAGTATATAAAATGAACCTCAGTGGTCAAAAATTATGGGGGTGCTTCTCAGAAGAGATTATTATTATTACTACTACCATTTTCTGTTGTTTTAAAACAGGATCTCCTTATTTAGTTCTGGTTGTTCTGGGACTCACTAAGTAGACAAGGCTGACCTGAAATCTTAGAGATCACCCTGCCTCAGCATCACAAGTTGTGACATTTGCCACTATTACCGAAAAGAGAATTTTTAAAACAAAACAATATATATTTTAAAAAGAAACAAGAGGATTGCAACAGATAAGTGAAATAATATCAAAAGTGAAAACATATCCCTGTTCCTAATCTACTAATTAAATTTGATGTTAGTATAATGTTATAATACTATCACAATCAAAGTTGTTTGTACCTTTAATATTTTTCTGTATAATTATACGAACACACTTTCCTAAATGTATTGTACTAGTCTCATGTCAGCACTGAGTACAAACTCAAAACTGATTCAGAACTTGGATTTGAATCATAGAGTACTAAACACCAAAACAGTATCGTTCCTTATTATTTAATCCTCTTCCTTAAAGTAAAAATATATGTAATATTTTAGGAAAGATATTTAAAACTGTATCCCATAAAAGTGCATAGCATTCTGTTGAGCTCCTCAAACAAACAAAAAACTTATCAAATTAGTCTGCATCAGGTGCTTTCAAACACTCTTCATATCTTTCTGTGTGCCATTCTTGATCTCAAACATAATATCAAATTCTGGCTTTGACATTTTGCAAACAAACACAAAACCAGGGGAAACAATATTAAATTATAGGCAAGAGAAAAGAGAAGGGCACAATGAGATATTCCCTTTCTCTGTTTATTGTCAGAAAGCAATTTTAAAATTTTACTTATAAAATATCGCAGTGGTCCAATGCACCTTTTTCACTATGAATTTGATTTGATGGCATCGATCTTCTGAAAAGAAGCATAAGGCAATCGGGCATCAGATGACCTTTATTACATGGCTTCCTAAACCTCCTCTCCCATGCTTACATGCTTGAAGAAATTTAAGAGGCAATAACCAGCAAGATTGTGTTCTACGTCTTTGTTTTCCTAAACTAAATAACATTGATCTCTATACATCCATCTAATTGATTTTTTAATTTATGCAAAAAAAAGTAATTATCAAATGTCTATTCTGTCATGGTGACTAATCAGTTTCTCTGTGTCCTGTATTTTACAGCTCTTAAAAATGCTGTGTCAGTGATAACGGTTATTAACACATTCAGCACATGTCGAATGTTCTACATTAATGCTCAGATAACCTTTATAAATGAGAAGACTTCTACTGGTTTGCTTAATAAAACACAATAATCAATGAGGAAAGGAGTACATAAAGGCAAACTCAACTTTTAGAAACTGTTTTCTCCGAGATAAGAAAAACACACGTATAAATTTTTGTTCCTTCTGAAGCACACTTGTAAAAATAACTTCTTGGTCATTTGAATTCATTTATATCAGCCAAGTAAACTTCTGTATGAAACGTGACCTAAGACCCAAGCTGTGATTTAATTATAACAGTTTCACAGGTGTGAGCAATAGAGGATTTATTTAATGTTATGTGCCTGTTAGGAATGAGGTCTGAGAGTTGTAATGCACATACCCAGAGTCAGTTTGTGATTAGGTGAGAACTTTACCTAAACCATTACCTATTGTAAAAGAAAATGATTCAGCAGGATAGGTGGAGTTTGGGGGGAAAAGTGCACTACTACAGGGGTGATCAATCTTTTAGAAAATAATTTCCCAGAGTTCTATATTTTTCAGCTTGTCTCCTCCCTATACATATTCATCTCAACAAAAGACTTTAGGATGAATGAAGATGAAAAATGAACGATGAAAATATGTACATGTTTGATCTGAATTTGGTTTTATTCCATTCAGTGGTCTTAATTATGTGTTAGTTGTAAAGCTTTGTAGTCTAAAAGTATTTTATTCTAGAAGTATTTGCATTCTATGTGGTAGATTTTTATAGACCTAACACATAATCCACAACTATACACATTTCTCTCAAGTTCAGTGTGTGGTAAACAGTGAACTCCACTTTTTAAAATTATTTCTTTGACTTTTTGAAATTAAAAGATAAAAATATTCCGTCTCCCCTTTCTTTCTTTCATCCAAACTCTACCATATACTTGCTGTCTTTCAAATTCATGGCCTCTTTTTTATCAACTGTTGTTACATACAAAACATGTGTATGGACTTACACACATTACTAAATATAACCTGCTCAGTAATGATATGTGTTTTTCAAGGCTGACTATTTGCTGTTGTAACATATGGGTGTGCTTTTCCTTGGTGAAGACTGTTTATCCCACACTTAGCACACATACACATGAACACACATATGCACAAGCACACACACACGCACACACACAAGACACATAACCATAATAAACAAAAGCAAATAAATAAATAAAAGTCATGTGTCATTTTATGTTGGGAGCAGTGAGACCCCAGATCCTGGATTTCTTGTTTTCCCCTGATCTGAGTGCCTACAGCTGCTCTGAGCCCTAGACCTTCAGGAGTTTCTGATGGCAGGAGAGTGGTTTCTGGTGGGTTTGGCTGGGACGTGGCTATCTCTATATAATCTGCCCCTGGACACAATAAAGGGGGCATTCTTGGGGAATTCAAGGATGACCCGTGTCGCTGACTCTCTGTCTGTGTGTGTCTGTGTATTTTAACCTCCAGCCCCTTGCCCGAAGCTCGGGAACTGGGTGCCAGCACACAGAGCACAGACACGGGGACGCAGTGCGTGGCAATTTTAGGTTAAAAAAAAAAAAAAACAGACTCAAATGTGAAAGTACAGAATTCAAATCTAATTGTATGCACAGAAAATCCAGACTCAGCTCAAAACTGTTATTACTAATGAACAAATTAGAGAAGTTGCATGGTAAGTTGTGTTTGTATACATTAATATTGAAAGTTATCAATATACTTTGATTATATGTAATGGGAGGCCTTACCTTTTCTGGGGAGTGGATGGGGAGTAGAGTGGGAGGGAGTTTGGGAGAGCAGATAGAGGGGAGGGAGGAGGAACTGTGGTTGATATGTAATATATATATATATATACATATATATATATATATTAACATAAATATCGTGTTTTTTACCTTCTATTTCTTCTTTCCAAACCCTTGCTCACATTCTAATCCGAGGCCTAGGTTTACATAGTTAATACCTGTTGCAATGAGTAGTACATACATAAAAATACATTTAACACAGGGATTACAGTTTTGTATGCAGAGGAAAAAAAATCACCAAAGAATAGAGATTTATTTGGTCCCATGCCCTCTTCATGTGGATGACAGATCTTTTTGAAGGACCTTTGACACTGGGACAGGTATCTATCCCTGCTACTTGAGCTGACATTTTGGAGCCCATTCCCTATTGTGGGATGCCTTGATTAGCCTTGAAGCAGGGGTTGGGGTTTGGTCCTATCTCAGTTGATGTGCCAAGGCTTAACTCCCAATGGGAGGTTTTACCTTTTCTGGGTTTGGATGGGCAGTAGGGTGGGAGGAACTTTGGGGGAGCAGTGGGAGAAGAGGAAGGGGGAATTGTGGTTGATATGTAAAATAAATAAAAAAAAAAGACACTGAAAAGATAATTCTAAATGAAAAGGTCCTCTTTCTTGTGACATAAAATGTTTGATTTACCTGAATTGTTAGATATAATGTAGACTTCATTAAAATTCTAGTGCCATTTTTCACCAAAAGAAGCAAAGCAATCTTAAAATCTGTGGAACTAAAATATATTCCAAATAACTGAAGTCATGACAGAATCAAAACTGAGCAAGACCAATGCTGAATATATCATTCAGGTTTGAATAAGTTGAAAAGGGCAGATGTTTTCACAGCAGTGTGTCTACAAATAAATGCATAGGTCCTGGACAGGAAGAGATAATCCAGAGTTAACATCAGAGCTTAGACTTGATAACTGGATACTTATATGAGATCACATGAGAGAAATGCATTATATTTTTTAACCTTGCACAGATGTCAACTCAAAATTTGCAAAAGAATAAGTCTAAGACTTGATATGAAATCTCTAGGAAAAAGTATGAGATAAAGTCCCAATCACATTAATCTTCTAGATGTATGTTTAAATATGATGCCAACCTCACAGTGAGCAGAAGCAAAGATTAAGATTAATTTAAATCAAATAAGGGTACAATAAAAATCTAACCAATGCAGTGAAAAGACAACCTGCTGAGCTGAGCTAGAAAAATATATCTGTGAGTCACAATCTATTTGTGATTAATATTTACAAAATAAAACTCATATAGTATGATAGAAAAATATAATCTTGTTAAAATAGGCAAACACATAAAATGATATTTCTCAAAGGAGATGTACATGATCCATAGGTATGCGAAACTTTGTTCACCATAATAATTATTTTTGTATAGGAAACTAAAATCAAAATTCCAATGATAGTGCCCTTTATACATCTTTAAAGATTTTGGTTGAACAAAAGAAGAGAGTGCAATTTCTGGTAAGGATGTAGGGAATAGAATACTTATGTCTTGGGTCATGGGAGTGTAAGTAGATGCAGTTACTGTAATAAGAACTCAGATGATATTTCTCAAAAGTATCAAAAAGACCACTACCATGTGATTCAGAAATCTCACTTTTAAGTGTGCACACAAAGAATAAACTATTATATTAAACAGACATATGTATTATATACCCATTGCAAACGTATTCACAAAAAAAGGGGAAAGAGGAAAACAAAAAATATGTATAAGAAACTAACACGCCCACTGCAATGACAATGGTGCCAAAAAGCTTGTGGGACTAGCCAACCAATGTCTGATTTGATTTCAATACAATAAAAGCTATATGTGACAAATATCTAGTCAACACTACAGCCTGGGTGAAAAACATGAAAACATATCTCCCAAAATCTAAGCTAGGAAAAGGATATTTCACTCAAACTAATGTTTATTATAATGGTGTTTGACATCTCATTTATACCAAATAATCAAAGAAGATGACAGGAAATATATTTGAGGTAGTCAAATTGTTTCTATTTATAGAAGTTAGAATTCTATAATTAATAGATGCTTAAAAATCAACCAGAATAGTCTTAGGATTGATAAATTTCAAAATATATGTGCACACACAAACATGCATATATAAGTATACAACATATATGTATATGCACATATATATATATATGTACATACACACAAAATAAAGGAACAAAGATCTGTAGTTTTTTTATAAGTCAAAATTCACTTTTAATGTAGGAGGTAAATGAAGATAATGCTAAAGAGAGATCATGGTCCCTGAATCAGAGTAAAATCAAAAAAAGCACTAGAAAAATGAAAGAACATTGATGTTTATGGATCAATAAAATTAAAATTGCAAAAATTACCATATTGTTTATGTAATTTACATTTCATGTCATACTAACAAAATTCTAATGCCATTCTTTATAAATATAAATTTCAAATGATAGTACAAACTATAAAGACTAGACAAAGCAAGTGAAACAATATTAGTTAATGATGATGTTATAAAGTAGAAAGAAAAATCAGAATAACAGAAAGAGTTGGGAGAGGAGATTGTGGAATAGATAGATACTCCTGTATGAAGTTCTATAGTAATAATAAATAAATGTAAAAATAGATAGCACAATCCGTGGAATAGGACTGTCTATAAACACTAACCTTATAAAATCTTCAAAAATCTTTAGAAGGTGACAATCCTTAGAGGAAAAGAAATGTTCAAAGTATAACAGAATTCAAACTATGTTATAGAAAAAAGTACTAAAACAGCATTATTCTGACAAACATCCAATCAAGTAACAAGAAGTGAAAAATGGAAAATCCTCAATAAATATAGGCATATATAGAAATATGCATTTATGCCGGGCGGTGGTGGCGCACGCCTTTAATCTCAGCACTTGGGAGGCAGAGGCAGGCGGATCTCTGAGAGTTCCAGGCCAGCCCGGTGTAAAAAAAAAGGAAATATGAATTTATACAAAGGTAGCAAGAACCAACAATAGTGGAAACATTTTTAAAGAACTTTTTACAAAGGTGTTTTGACTAACATAAAAATGTAAATTAAAATTAAATATCAGAAAATAACAAACCAAGACATAGAGAAATTTTAATTGATCTTCATATACTTAGTTATTTTTTTATTCATTCTTGATTTAAAATACACCATTAGATGGTAATAGAACCCTGACTGACTTTTTGAGATAAGTTTTTAATAATAAACATCAACAAATTCCCTAATTTTTTTTTAAAAATATGCTACCTGTCAGCATCCAATGGTATATTTTTAGATGTCCAGATATCATATTTTGGGTTGTTTATAGACTGCACATCTACAAAAAAAACATGCAATATTTGTGATTCTGTGTTTGACTTATATTCATTAACATTATGATTACCATTCTCATCCTTTTATGGAAAGCATCATGATTTTATTTTCATGGCCATATATATGTGTAGTATATCTTCTTCATTCAATCATCTTTTAAAGAGTGTCTAAACAGATTCCTGCATTGGCTGTCATGGGTAGCACTACAAGAAACATAGTTATGTCTGTATTATATGCTATCTTTGACACATTCTATACAAAGTTTGAAATAATATGTAAATTTCTTTCCAATTCTGTTATTTTAGCTTTGATTTTAGAGGAAACCCTGATAGCAGTTTGACCAATTCATATTCCCAGCACAGTACATAACAGTTAAATTTGTCTATGCAGCCTTGCGTTGGCTCTCATTTTCTTGATGATAACCTTGTGACTGAGAATATAAGATCTCAATGGAGATTCAATATGTCTTTCCTCAATGATTAAGAATGGGTATTGTTCCTCTTACATCAGAAACTCTTCACCCTTGAGAACCTATTTTAAAAACACTCAGCATTCCCCTTAAAATGTCATGATTTAGGTGAGCCTGAGACACCTTAAGTGACAAATCATGTTTCATGTAACATATTTCAGCACAAAATTCTAGCATAGATCAGGGGATCTTTTAATGCAGGCAAGTCAAAGATCTAAGAATGTGAATATGGCAAACAGAAAAATAAGTCATGGAGTATCTATCATCTATTGTCAGGTGTCTTTTTCGCTGCTAGAACTAAGGTTTTCACTTTAATGCTTTTGTTCTAAATTTATTTTATTTTTTTGAGAAAAGGAGAAAAACAAAACAAAACAAGTTTCCACCTCCTCCCAGCCTCCCATTTCCCTCCCCCTCCTCCCACCCTTCTCCCCCTCC
>NW_004949123.1:4802183-4852916 GCF_000317375.1 Microtus ochrogaster | reverse complement strand
CCTTGGGCAGCTGAGGATAGGGAACCTGAAATGACCCTATCCTATAGCAATACTGACGAATATCTTGCATATCACCAAAGAACCTTCATCTGGTGATGGATGGAGATAGAGACAGAGACCCACACTGTTCTAAATTTCTTGAAGAAAATTGCAAATTTTTACTTTAAAAATTTGAAATCATGGGACCCATCAAAAATTGCCAAATATCCAACATTATGTTTAGAATGTTCTAGATCCCATTCATTCATACATTTTATGAAAAATGACAAGATATTGCGAACTGTTATATGACACCTATTAATGAGCTACTAGTGGTTTTGTATTTTGATAACTTTTAAAATGTAAATCATTGTATTTGAGAAATATATTAGCTATTTTATGAATTTTAAGCATATTTTTAAATATTTTGATATAAAGAACCATAAGAGTTCTATGTCTTGTGTTTATAATCTGGGTTCATTGCTATATCATACTTGCTGAATTCTAATGTCCTAATCCACTGAGCCATACTTAGACTACAACATATAAAAGAATTCTAAACATCTTCACAGAGGCACTTGTGTTGAAAAATTGGCAAGTTCCTAATTTCAGTGCATGTCTTGGAAAAATAGTCTTCATTATGTGAAAAAAAATCGAGCATTTTCTCTGGAATTTATGAACTAAATCAAAGCATCATCACTGGCACAAAGATAGTTGAAGGCATTTGCTTTTCCTAAATATGACAGTATACAAGTTGGAAACAACATAAAATAAACAGATGAAGCAGGTGTGAACCAGACTCTAACTGGCAGAGTGCCAGGTGATCAGCTCCACCAACATTTTATTATCTAACCAGAAACACATTTTGTTGATATTGAGACTTCTTCCCTCTAGATTAACTTCTGCCAACTGGCTATAGTTCACTGCACATAATGGCCATAACTATGCAGGCGCAGGTAACTGATTGGCATTATAAACTATTCTTCAACAAAGGTTTTCCTCTGCACACAAGCCAAGATTGTGAAATGACCGTGCAACTTCAGCTCTTTCTCCAGCTCTGTATGCAGGACAAATTAGAAATGCATGTTTCTGCTTTCTTCACAGCAAATGTGTCTTTATAATTGAAAAAGCAGTCAGAGGAAGACAATGCAATTGTCTTACGAGTGTGAATTAACAAATATACAAAGTTAGCTCTAGCAAGAATAATGCATCCTAAAATAGAAGACGCAGTGTGGGAGGGACAGACTCATAATCCAGAAGAGATTTCAATTATTTTTCTAGTCCAATAATAGAGCTGGTTTACAGATTTATTGTGAACAAAAAGGGCATAAGATGGAGAGAGAAGAAGAGATATTAACTCAAAAACACTATTAAAATTAGATAGTATTTTTTTATGTAGAGCACTTGCTAGGTTGATAGAAAAAATGGTCACTGCTATACTAGAAAATGAAATTAAGAAAAAAAATCACTAACTAAAGATACATGGTTGTTTGAGTTTTCTTAGGTGTATACAACATTGAATACAATACTGAATATTTATAAATTATTTTTCTCCTGAATCTAATATAATAGAAAATATTTTTTATTGAAAATAGATTCCTCTCTCATACAGTACATCCCAACCACAATTTCCCCATCTTCTATTCCACCCAAATCGCCCCACCTTCCCTTTCCCCTATATCTGCTTCTCTGTTTCCTCTTTAGAAGAACAAGAGGCCTCTAAGGGAAAACAGCCAAACAGAATAAAAGAAGATAAAATAAGTAAATACAAAAGCCCTCATAGTGAGGCTGGAAAGGAAACCCAATAATGTAAAAAGAATGAAAAAACAGACAAAAGGCTGAGAGATAATCCTGCTCTATTAGTAGTCCCACAAAAACTCCAAGGTGAAAACCATAACATACACAGAGAACCTGGTGCAGATCCATAAAGGCTCTGTGCTCGCTGCTTCAGTCTTTGGGAGACCATGTGAGCTCTTCTTAGCTCATTCAGTGGGTCATATTCTTCCGGTGTCCTCCATCTCTTCTGATGACTAGAATTTTTTGTTCCTCTTTTTCACACATTCCTTGATAATCCAGGCCAGAAAACCAATGCAGACCTCAAATTAAAAATCTCTCTCTCCACATACTATCTTCCTGTGGTCTCTCCATCTTCTTGCATCATCTGGAAGAAGCCTTTGTGATGATGAATGCACAATTCACCAATAAATGAGTATAAGAGAAAATAATTAGGAGTTATTTTGCTGATTTTTCTTTTTACTTTTTCTTTTTCCTTTTTTTTTCTCTTCTTTTTTTGGTGAAGTGGGCTAGTCGTTTTACCCTAGCTCTCAGGGACACCCAGCCTTTGTTTCCTGGCAATTTAGACAGTGTAGGGTGTAGCTCCTTCTCCTGACACTGGTCTCTACTTAAACCAATTGATTGGCTACTGCCACAAGTGTCTGGCACCTTATCACAATTCTTTTAAAAGCGGGACAGCTTGCAGGTGCAGGGTTTTGTGGCTGGGTTGGTGACCAGGTTATCTTTCCAGAGCCTTCAGAGTTCCTACTTTTACTAAGGAAACTAGAACATTGGGATAAAGGCTTGAAGACCACACCAACTCAGCCTCTCTGCATTCAGTGAGCTGTGTGGAAGTTGGCTTTGAGGCCCAATCCAATTTTCAGAGAGCAACCTTCGGTCCTAGCATCAGACTGGGTTGTTTAGAGCTCTCCATGGGTAATCCTTAGCCAACAACAAAACCAAATGTAATACGGTTCTACCACTAAAACCTTTCCTGACTACAAAAGATGGCCAGTCAGACTAGACTGAGTGTCCACCTCCACGACGAGCTATCCTTACAAGGACTGCTCTCATAGATTCCTTGAGTTTTCTAAACCTCCCCCAAGTGCTCCCCAATTTCAACTACTCTCTTCATACTCTTTTTCCCCCTTCAATCCCAGCCTCTGATCCCTACAGCTCCCGTCTCCACTGGGCTCTAGTTAACTTGCACAATCTCTTCTTTCCTATTTCCAGGGAGATCCATGCTTGCCCACTATACCTCTCATCTTTACCTTACCTCTCTGCCTGTGGATTGTAATTTGTGTATCATTTGCTTAACATATAATATCCAATTATAAGTGAATATGTCTCATAATTGTCTTTCTGGGCCTGGTTTACTTCATTCGGGATTTTTTTTTCTAGTTACGAAAATGGTTGGCAAATTTTCAGACGTCAGTTTTCTTTGACAGTCAAGTAATACTCCATGTGTTTATGTACCACATTTTCTTTATCCAATTTTCAATTAGGGAGTATCTAGGCTATTTCCAGTATCTGGCTCTGATGGATAAAGCCTCAATGTTTGCGCTCATGTGTTTTTAGATGCCCACAGAGACCAAAAGACAAAATCTCAAGTTTCTTCAAGTTAGAGTTACAGATAATTGTAATTAGCCTAAAATGATATTGGAAAACAAACTCCTGTCTTCTGAAAAACAAATAAGTTCTCTAAATTTCTCAACAATCTTTGAAAACTCTGTGTATCTTAACTTTGTTATATTAATTAGGAAGTACATTCTCTTTCTTTTAGGAAAGAACTATATTCAATCACATGATTTACTTTGGCATGTCTCATTAAAAGATTGTTTTATTGAAAGACATGCAACATGTAATTCATTTATTCTCATAAATAAATTCCAAGTACTACAAAACTACACACACACACACACACACACACACACACACACACACACACACATTAGATTTTCAGTGTTCCTCTTCAGTTTTTGTAATGACCACCAGAGGGTGGTACAGGGCATAGCACAATATTGGAGTACTTGGCATAATACCTTGATAACAATGTACTTCTTGTTGTCACGAAGCAGAGGCCATTCATAACAGACATGAAAAGTTCTTCAGCGCATTTTGCATTTAACCAAGTCTCTCAGAAAGGCGATATTCAAAATACAGCTGCAGTGGAGTACACCTTCTTTGCAAAGATTTTCATTACAAATTAACCACATACCGTAAACTAAACTGAAAACCCAGTGTTATCTTCACTTATCCACTAAAAGGTAATGGAATCAGCTATTACACTGCTTACCCTGTTCTTCCCTAATCTCTCTGGAGCTGTCTCTATTTGGAGATGCTCATCTCACCTGAGAAATTACCTGCTTATGATTTATTTCATGGTTCTACTGTAGAGTGCACCTCCATCTGATTGTTTTCTTAACGTTTCAATGTAAGTAACTACATTTATCAAATTTTTAAAGCTAAAACAGGCACATAGAAGAATAATTAATATTTTTATAAAAGAATGGCTTCAAAGTCCGTCAGACCTTCCCCAAATGCTTTGTTCTTTTCCTTTCTTAATGTTTGCTTAAAAAATTGACCACAAAGAAACGAGGTATTGGGTCCCCTGGATGAAGAATTACAGGCCAACATGAGTGGTACAAGCTGAACACCTGTCCCCTGGAAGAACAATATTCTTTCTTAACCACTCAGCCATCTCCAGCCCTGGTTTTTTTAAAACTTTAACATTTCCATATTTTAAGAATAAGTTTTGAGCTATTAAATTATTTTAATCTTAAATGTAGTGTTCTGTCACAGTTATACTTACAAATGGTAGGGTTAACTACTTTTGATCATTTTGTTTAATTATGCCATTTTCTTTATTAGCAGTTTGGATCTTTCTTCAGATGAATGGATCAACAGGTACTTTCATTTATTTAAAAATCTTAGCTTTAGTATTCTTATCAATTGACTGGTAGACTCAGTCCTCTTAATGATTCCTTCTTCTTAACTTCAGTAAGGTTTGCATTTATCATAAAATGGGGCAAGAAAGAGGGTAATATGCTCATTAGAAATATTAGGAAGTTATATTAATGACAACTAGTATTTTTGAAATATAAGAAAAACCTGAATATTTTACCCCAAAATTATTCTTTTTTGTTATGAAAAGTTGGGACTTTGAAGTTGGAGATGGAAAAAGCTTTTAATCCAGAACATGCATTTCTTGCCTCCAGGAGAAAGGAGCTCAGACCTATTTTAAATAAATTCTGTGATGTAATTCCATATTAGAAAGTTTAAATTTGATTTCTTCTATAACTTCTGCTAAGCTCTGATGGATATATTTTTCTAAACATAGGGGGATATAAAATGAATTCTCATTACATCTTCAATGTATGAGCCCTTCTTTGACATTCACTGACAGAAAATCCAAAAGTGATTGGCCTATTCAACAGGTGGTAGGATGGTCACAAACATTCTTAAGATAATTATTTTAAATAAAGACATTCCATAAGACAAACCCATGTTTCAAATAAATTAGAAAGTCCTAATTGCTAGATTGAAGTCTACACTTTTAATCTCTAGGTAAATATTTATACACCTTTGATGTTTAATTTGAGAGTAGACATTATAACGATGATTTCCATAATTTAGTGTTAACAAAGTACATAAATGAGAACTTTATTAAGAACAGTAAATACACGACAGAGTTGCTAATCATGCCAGAAATTACAGTCACAATTTTCCAAAACCCAGCATATATTGACACCCTCATTCCATATCTATTCTACTCTCTGGAAAATAAATTACTTTCTAGAGTCATACAAGTAAAACTATATGACTACATATTTAGAAAAAAAGGAGAAAATCAACATTAAAAAATGTTACTATGCAGACAGTATACTCTTTTAGGTTTATGCCATACTCTTTTAAGTTTAAATCTTTCTATATATGAATAATTTCTCTGTCTATATGCCATTGTATTTATGGTACTCTTGTGAATTACCTAGAAATTTTTTGTCAAAACGATTACAGTGCAAACTATTGCTTTTATATATTAATGATGAGGATGTAATAGAGATTTTGTACCACTTGACATGTACCATACTACCCTATATTTTGCAATGTTTTAAAGATAAATTGTCTTTATGAAGAAACATTACAGAGATCAGTAATCTTTGCTCTTTCTTTCACACACTGGAAATCACTTCACAGCACATGCTTCCTGAAAAACATGCTGCAAATGACTGGCTCTAAACACTGAACTACATTCAATTTCAAGAAAAACTTGCTTTTTGTCTAGTGATGGTAATGTTTTTAAAGATGGTTACTATTAATTAAGCCTCACATATTCTTTTAATTTTCTCTATAGTGCATTTAATTTAATCACTCACTATATACCACTTCTGTATTGAAGTAACAATTATCAATGTTTTGAATTAATTTAACCAAACATAGACTAATTACTCATTTCTCAAAGTTCTGTTTTAGTCAGGCTACTATTACTCATGTGGTGAATCATGATATTTTTACCTGTATTTGTTTCCAGTGCCTTTCTGCAGACTGCACACTAATGTATAACCATGCAACCAAAACTCATAATAGAATTATACCACATTCATACATGAACAATAGTAAAACGATCCAGGAATATAAATAATATGGATGGATATGTGCTAGCTGCCAAGATATGGAATAGAAACACAATCATTGCAGGTATGCATGGAATCTGAACCTTTCAGACTTGCCTTCAAAGTGCAACTGGCTTTGGGGGAACCTAGGCAGTTTGGATGCTCAACTTACTAAACCTGGATGGAGGTGGGCGGTCCTTGGACTTCCCACAGGTCAGGAAACCCTGATTGCTCTTCAAGCTGATGAGGGAGAGGGACTTGATCGGGGGAGGGGGAGGGAAATGGGAGGCGGTGGCGGGGAGGAGGCAGAAATCCTTAATAAATAAATAAATTAAAACAAAAAACAAAAAACAAAAAAAAAGCAACCACTTTGGAAAGCAGTGTTTCGGTTTCTCAGGAAATTCGGGTTCAACCTACCCCTGGACCCAGCAATACCACTCTTTGGAATATACCCAAGAGATGCCCGATCATATGACAAGGGCATTTGTTCAACTATGTTCATAGCAGCATTATTTGTAATAGCCAGAACCCGGAAACAACCTAGATGCCCTTCAATGGAAGAATGGATGAAGAAAGTGTGGAATATATACACATTAGAGTACTACTCAGCGGTAAAAAACAATGACTTCTCAAATTTTGCATGCAAATGGATGGAAATAGAAAATACTATCCTGAGTGAGGTAACCCAGACCCAAATAGATGAACATGGGATGTACTCACTCATAATTGGTTTCTAGCCACAAGTAAAGGTCAGTGAGTCTATATTTTGATATCCTAAAGAAGCTAAATAAGAAGGTGAACCCAAAGAAAACATATAGCTATCCTCCTGGGTAGGGGAAGTAGACAAGAGTGCCAGGCAAAAAGTTGGGATCTTAAGGGTGGGGTGGGATGGGGGTAAGGGGAGATGGGGAGAAAAAAGTGAGAAGGGTAGGATGGGGAGAACTTGGGGCAACGGGATGATTGGGATACAGGAAGGTTGGATAGGGGAGCAGGGAAGCACATATCTTAATTAAGGGAGCCATCTTAGGGTTGGGAAGAGACTTGGACCTAGAGGGGCTTCCAGGTGCCTCAGGCGAGGTCCCCAGTTAGTTCCTGGGGCAGCTGAGGATAGGGAACCTGAAATGATCCTATCCTATAGCCTTACTGATGAATATTTTGCATATCACCATAGAACCTTCATCTGGCGATGGATGGAGATAGAGACAGAGAACCACACTGGAGCACTGGTCTGAGCTCCCAAGGTCCCAATGAGGAGCAGAAGGAGGGAGAACATGAGCAAGGAAGTCAGGACCAAGAGGGGTGCACCCACCCACGGAGACAGTGGGGCTGATCTATTGGGAGCTCACCAAGGTCAGCTGGATTGTGACTGAAAAAGCAGGGGATAAACCCGGACTCTCTGAATATGGTGGACAATGAGGGTTGCTGAGAAGCCAAGGACAATGGCACTGAGTTTTGATCCTACTTCTTGTTCTGGCTTTGTGGGGGCCTAACCAGTTTGGATGTTCACCTTCCTAGACCAGGATGGAGGGGGGAGGACTTTGGACTTTCCACAGGGCAGGGAACCCTGACTGCTCTTCAGACTGGAGAGGGAGGGGGAGAGGAGTGGGGGAAGGGTGGGAGGAGTGGGAGGCTGGGAGGAGGCAGAAATTTTTTTTTCTCAATAAAAAAAAAATCTTAAAAAAAATAAACCAACACGATTTCTATCCAAAACAAAACAAAACAAAAACAAAAAAACAAAAAAAATCATCTTATATCCTTACCATCAATTTATTTTCTACTGAAATATATTTTACAGAAATAAAATAATTTTTTTCTGCAGAAATATTTTTATTACCAATGATGTTTGACTTACACATTACTTAAACATGCATATAACCATTCTAAACTGCTTCTCATTTCAAATAAGAATCGATGAAGATCCAAGAACCACACACAGTTAGGTGATTAAATTGTATTGTGAAGGTATTAATGAGTTAATAGTGACATTAAATAAGAGATGATCTTCTGCAGGATAATAATTAATTACTTACTAAATAGAACTTTGGCTTTATGAAAAAACAAGAACACTTTAGGTTTAGACACAAAGTATGCATCACTAGTCTCAAATTCTGTCCTACTATAAACGGTTATCTATCAAAAAGCACAATATCATAATTATAACGTAACATTTCCATTGAGGGTTAAAGCAAAATCACAATTTCTGTTAAAGAAAGTTTAAAACAGTTGTCAAATGCCATAATCTTCATGTGAATATTTTCCATTAGAAAAGGGATAGATAATTAAACATATAATCATATTTATTTAGAAAATACTAATACAAAGTTTACAGCAGTCAAAGTAAGCAAAACAAAGCCAGAATTTCTGGGTCAATATAAAATACTACCACCTATCTATATACAAACCTTTCAGTAAAATGAAGAAAAATATCTGTACCTAGTTAAATGTCATAACTAAAATAGAAGAGAAAATATTTTTTAAAAAAATTACAGATATACAAAACTACAGCAAAAGACTTTTAAAAATACATGTAAGAGGCAGAAGAGATGGCTCAAAAATTTAGAGCATACACTATTTTTCAGAGTATGTAATTTTGGTTTTCAGTATCCATATAAGTTGCCCATCTATCTCTCCCTCTCTATTTTCAACATCAAACTTATTTCACAGTTTCTTTTCTAGTGGAATTCTTAAGTCTGAAAATTGCAGGCAAAAACTCATGTGGGCAAGAAGAACAAATTGACCACACTTTCATATATTACTTTTGTATTTTATATAAATTTTAATAAGTTCAAATTAATGTTGTATTTTGCCTTTTCAGAATATTTTATTAGTATATATCACTATGTTACATACATAAAAAGGTTAACTCTAAAATATTATATTAATTTTTAATTTATAGTATTGATCAGTCCGTAAGATGCAGTGGTGCAATAAAGGCAAACGTTTGTACAACTATCAACCACTGCCTTTTCAACGCTTTTCTCTATAAAAATAACGTTTGTACAATTCTTTGGTTCCAGAGTTTAATGGACTCAGAAAGCTGACAATAAACATAAGGATACAATCTGAATCTTTCACTTTTCTCTTCAGTGATGTCTCTTGTGAGTTTACTTTGGCAACTGAAGTGAAAATGGACACATAAGATGCAGACATTAAGATTTCTAAGTGTGTTGTTTGGTGCTTACAAAGAAATAAAAATTATAAAAGGGGAAAGAATCTGATGTTCTCAATGTATGTTCAAATTTGGAGGTATTCTGACTAAAGGTAGTTATACAAAATACTAAAACTATTAAAACATGCAGTCTTCAAAGGAATATTGATGGATATTAATGAAGCATTTTATGCATTGAACAAAAATAAATTAAACAATTCTATGAATTGTCATATAAATCCTCAGTATCTAGTGTATACTTTCTTCTAAAGTGCAAGTTATTACTATATTCTCAAATTACACTTCCAAACTGAAATCAGTGTTTTTCCACTAATTGCAATAAAAATTTAATGCTATGTTTGCTCACTTATACTTGGTACATAAAAATTTTGTTTATATTTATAAATAATAAGATATTGTTAATTAAAAAGTAATATAATAATAATTCTTATAAGTATGAAATGTATGACCACAAATAGTTATATTTCAAGGAAATAATTTACTGTTTAAAGTATTCACAAATTAGGATATTTTATTTTTATTTGGTGTTTAATGAGATGAGAATAATATTTCTTGATGATCCAGCCTCTTTCTCTTCTTCGTCTGACACACAGCACACACATGCAAACCCAATTATAATAAAGAAAGAATACCCAGTCAAATCTCCATGCATCATGCAACATATAAGAAGCAAACATGACTAGCATGTTGACAATTTAGCTTTTATTCAGCCTAGATTTATGTACACAGAAATCACAACCAATTATTCACAATTACATATTTCGAAAAAAATATAACCCTTGTCTTTTTATCTCAAGCCCACAGAAATCTTGATATTTCTACAAAAATAATATTAAGCAAATATGTTGCAAACAATTATAACAAAAAAATCAAAACACTTTGCTCATTTTAACTATAAATTCTATATCAACTGATAAAGAAGTACATGGTTGTGTTAAAAATATTGCTTAACAAATAAAAAAACAGGCTAAAAACCAAGATGGAATAAGTATACACATAGAGTTCAATATTGCCCTTTGCGTTTCTAATTTGAGTTCACTAGCCATCTATAGAATGTAGCTGTTCTATTGCAGAAAATGATGCATACGTAGTTTTCATTATCTAGGCAGGCTAGCAGATGTCATTCTGGTTAATTCACTGAGTAATCATTCATGAAGGGTAATGGTCCATTTGGTGGTGGGCAGAATGACAGAATGAGAAGGGTTTAGTCCTGACCCTTTTTTCACCTTTCCACCTATCTCATGTTAATGGCAACAGGATCAGTAGATTAGAAGTGTCAGTTGCTCAGTCATCAGTCTTTAAAATTGTTTGTTCTGACGCTAATTTATGGCCATGGTTACATAAGCTGCATTGCCAAATCTCTATAATTATTACAGAGATTTAACCGAGCACAGAGAATGAATGTTGCTGTAAGCTAAACGAAGACCCCATATTATTATATTCAGCCTGATGAGCCATCAATTCATATCATGTGTTTCTCCTAAGAGAAACTGAGAATAGCTTGAGGAAAAACCAAAAAAAAAAAAAGTGGTTTATTTTAGGTTAGATAATTTGTTTTTACTTTTATAAAAGTATAAAGCAGGCATTTAAGAGTGAATAATATTTTTATTAGAATGTTAATAAAAGATACCAATCCAGATTCCAACTCCCTCTCCTCCCATTCCTTCCACAGAGCCTCCTACTCCACCCCTTCCAATCCTAAAAGAGGTCAAGCCACTCTGTCCTGTGGAAGGTCAAATGCCCTCCCCACTGTATCCAGGCTGAGCAAGTTATAGCTCCAAAGAGAATAGGATCCCAAAAAGCCAATACATGTAGCAGAGACAAATCCAGCAGAGACAAATCCCAGTGCCCCTGCCAGTGGCCCCTCCGTCTGCCCCAGCCATACAACTGTCAACCAGATTCAGAGGGACTAGCTTGGTTCTATGCTTGTTCCTTCCCAGTCCAGCTGGTGTTGGTGAACCCCTCATGGTCTTGACCTCTTGCTCATATTCTCATTCCTTCTACTCTTCAAATGGATCTTGGGAGTTTGATGGAGGAAGGTCATTGGTTCATTAAATAAAGAAGCTCGCTCCTATTACTACAGGAGTTCAATCCAGTGATCCGATGTGGGACTCTGCTTCTGTTTCCATCTGTTGTTGGATGAAGGTTCTATGGAAATATTTAAGATAATCATCAGTCTGAATACAAGACAATGCCAGTTCGTGCACCATCTGATAGAAAAAGTGAGATTACTTGCATTATTGTACTGCTAAAACACACGTAAAAGTATCAAAGGCAATCTTATTAATAATCTGCTGTGAGAAGTTAGTTTTTCCTGAATCTGGATTTTTATAAGTATTTATATTTTCTTGTATCCTTTCTCACCTTGTTATTTCATAAGATAAAAATGTACTTTTCATGTTTTTAATGTGACATTCTTACAACTTATTCATTTAAAATTAATAGAATTTTTTATGCCTTTGGTATTTTAGCTTTATTTATTTATTTTTTATTATTCTGTTAGTTTTTCTAGTGAGTTCCTAAAATTGGCATATGGTTTTTGTCTTATTTTTTTCAATGTATGTTTGGTTAGTATATTTTCACCAATAGACCATGAACCATCTTCTAACTTCACAAATGCGTATGGGAAATATTTTAAACTAGTTCTGAGGTATGTCAATATGAAAACTGTGAATAGTATCTTTGAATGTAGGGAATTCAGTTTCTCTCAAACTCTGGGTCAAGAAGTGGATCACGTTTAGTGGCTCACCATCATGGCATATCAGTTTTTAGTTATCAGTGTAAATATAGCTTAAATAAACAGTTATTTTACAAATGAATCATAGAAGCTGCCTTCTTCACAAAATGCGCATGATGAACTCGTGGTTCATTATTGGGAGATTCTAATTTGCATACTCTTCTGAGATTTCAATCCCCACTCAAAATTGGTATATCAGAACAAACCAGAGTAACATCCACATGAAGGTCATAGAAAGTGAGCTAGAATCCAGGTGATATGGCTGTGTTGGTGACCCTACAACATTAACTTCTCTGTTCTGTACCAGGTCCTCTGTACAACGTGCATGAACTTATCAGAAAGTTATGTCTGCAACTATAACCTGGTCTCTGGGTTTTATTTTCATATTAGGATATACACGTGTGTGTGTGTGTGTGTGTGTGTGTGTGTGTGTGTGTGTGTGTGTATCACAAGTTTCAAACTCATACAGCATAAATCCTTAAGTCCATCACTGAGTTTATCTTAATTGTTTCTGGCCATTGTAGGTGATTTATTCTAATATGAATACCAGAATCACTTTGTAAATTGTATGCAATGAGCAAGCAAAAGGTTTCTGAATTTATTCATGATAACCATGTTTCAAAACCAATCAGCATGAAAAGAGATACGGTAATAGTGTGTCTTCTTAACCCTAATCACTGGACTAAAAGTTCCACATGATTTTAAATAAATCTATGAAACAATTAAATAAATCTAGGAAATAAAACAAGTAAAATACCTAATAATATGTTCTGACTTGACACTTTGGAAGTTACAAAGCATATCAAGTTAGACCTCTGAAGAAACAGGCATCATATTGGCTAGAGCTGTAGCTTCATGTTAAAGTGTTTTCCTGACATGCATAAGGACCAGATTTGATCTCTAATCCTAGAATTGTAAAACCAAACAAAAACTAAAGTAACAAAATAATAAAATAGAAAATAAAAAATTTAATTCCCAGAAATTACAGGGTTAAAATACATATATGAGTAGTCATAATTTTATATATTCATAATTTATCACATATTTTAAACCTCAAGAAAGATAAATGGACTTCTCTATAAGGGTTAATGAGAACAGCAGTGTAAGAACAGGAACTGGAAGAAACAAGCCCAAAACTATATATACCAAAAGCTATTTATATCGTGTTTTATTCTAGCAAAAGATAAAGTGAAATATTTAATTAAGAAAATAATACAATTCATTATTTTTAATTATTATGGATGTTGAGACTGAAAAAACAAATGTCTGTAGAGAAAGAATCATGCATATTGCATAACTATATTTAAGATAAAGGTGATTTTAATAAAACCAGAACAATGAATGTATGACTTTGAGATAGACTTATTAGAAAAATTAAGCATTATTTATTGATAAATTAAATGATTCTCTAGTTTGAAAGCTTGTCTAGTTTACATTGAATAACATAGTATTGGTTAATTATTTTGCCAGAATTAAGTTGAAGTGGTGACTGAACTGACTGTTTTGTTTTTTAAGACATAATAGTTTTGGAGACTTAGAAAATGGAAAGAGCTAGTGTAATTTCAAATGTACTTTAATCAACCTTCCTTGTAAATAGCTTCAGTAGTTTCAAATTAGCAATTAATTGTGCTAATGTAAGAATTAGATATTCAAAAAGGCTAATGAAAAGCAAGTGTGTTTGCACTGAATGTAATATCTGAGTTGTTTATTTACTGTGTTTTCTGCAATATTCTTGTCTGGATTGTTTGCTGATATTTTTCCAGGCACTCAGGTTATTAAAACATCCTTAGGCCCTACAAAGTCATATATGTAGGGTGGGGCCCCAGTTATTTCATCTATGTATGGAATATAAATCTAATCCCTGTCTCCATGAATTCTCTTTTAACGAAAACAAATCACTGTCATGAGTTCATAATAGCTTATTGAACACAATCGGAGTTTATTGGCTTCATAATATTAATGAAATTGAAACTATGTGTTTATTAAACATAAATTTACAGGAAGAAGTTTATTTTTTCCTGGTTAAAACTAGTCAACAGTAGTGATAAAAAATTTCATAGGTCAGAGTAGAAAATCAAAAACAGAACTATCATCTGTAAATGCAATACGTATGATAGTGCTACAAAGAGAAAAAACACAGACACCAGGAACCAATAATGTAGTTATTCAGAAGAAAGGACCAGTGCAAGCTGTGTTCCTGGCTCCGGCACCCAGCACTGTGAAGTTCAAGTCTCTCCCATCACTTTCAGCTGAGCTCTCTTGGATACTACATTTCAATGTCAGCATTGTAAGGATAAAACACACGATAAGATTTTGCCTTAACAATGGAAAGTTATGCTTTTTCAATAAATATTTTTGATTATTTTTCTCTATCAGTACATAGTCATCACCAAATTCATTATTTTACAACCAGAGAATAATGATTTAGAAATTCTCTTGGTAGATTAAATTGCAAGGTAGAAAAAGAATATTAATAGTAATGGATTTGGAATGAGACAAAGCAGAATCACAGCTTTGTGTGGAATGTTTCTTGTAATTTTGAAACTACCAGTTTTCGGGTACAGCTATGTTGATTATGCGCTTATTTATGTTAAAGAGTAGAGGTTTGGATGTCTGGAAATTAAAAAAAAAAACTTTTTCACATATTTTCTAGGATTATATTCCAGGAGGCAACTTCAGGAGGTGTGTTAGCAATTTGGGTTTTTCAGTTATGCACACGTTCTTTGCTGTATATGGAAAGATTGAAATTGAGGGTTTTTATTGATTAATTCAATTGTAACGGTTACTTGCTTGAAAGATAGTATTTTGTTTTGACTGTTTATCTTGGAAAGATTTAAGTAACAATGCTTCAAATTAACATCCCTTTCTGTAAAATTATAATAAAATAATTTTAATGTTTATATTTATATGTAATAGTTTGAATTTCTTTGGCCTCAAAAGATTCTTGCATTAAAATCTAATTACAGGTGGAAGTTAATAGGAGTTGAAACCTTATAGTAGGTTATTTTCCTGTAAGAGCAGACTCATGAATGAGATCAGTTCCCTATTCTAACACATAAAGGCACAGCAATAATGTGCCGTGTATAAGACATTTACCCTCAATAGACACTGATAACCCAGATACTCCACTTTAAACTTCCCAAACTCTACAAGTATGGAAAATTGTTACTGTTAGAAGGTATCCAACCCTTATGATTGTGACTAGTTCAACTGTTCCAAAAGTACTTAAGAGGTTTCTATTTACAGCTAAGTGACTAGATATGTAGTCTAGGGATGACAAATCAATAAAAACGATGGGGTTTGTACAGTATATTTAATTCTCATCCTGTGATATATTTTCTTAAAACTTTATTTTTACCATCAATAATAGAGTCTAGTAGTCCTGTATTGTATTATGTTATTTTGCACTTATGAAGATATATTCTGCACTTATCTGATATACTCTCAATTTCTAAATACAATTTCTAAAATACATCCATCATTTTATTGAGCTGTAAAAGATAAACATAAATACATACATAATAAATATATGTTATTATATTTAATAATGACATGAAAATATATAGTCAGAAAATAGCCCAAATAAGATGTTACAGATAAAGTTAGAGGCAGAGGCAGGCAGAGCTCTGTGAGTTCGAGGCCAGCTTGGTCTACAAGAGCTAGTTCTAAGATAGGCTCCAAAGCTACAGAGAAACCCTGTCTCAAACAATCAACAAAAAAGAGGCAAATGGAAGAGGAAGAGAATGGTAAAATCTAAGACCCTGTTTGAATCATCTGCATCCTTTTCAAGAGCCTCATATAGCATTTCTGGACACTGCATAGATGACAATGCCCATCTATTACTTGTTGTATTCGAGAAAACAAAAAAACAGAAAAACAAGAGCTTTCCTCTGCTAGGATGGACAGTCATCTAGATTCTGAAATGAGTTATGCATGAGTGAAGAAATGAGATAAATTATACGTAATACAGAGGATAATGATGGTTACCAATAATCAAAAAACAAGATAAAAAACACCTCGATATTTTTATCTATTTAATATTTTTACCTATTGAATCATCCTAACAGTGATGAAAATTAATATTATCCCCATATTTAAAAACTGTAGAAGTACAGTGGAGAATGGGACTAGGAAGATAGCCTGTTTTGTATTTAAAAATTCTGATCCCATGATGAAAAATAAATATTAAAATGTAGAAATCTTCTCTAGAATTAAACCAGCATCGTGTATGATGGTGTTAAGAGCACTGTTATCAGTGCTGAGAGGGACTATCAGCATGGAGGAAGAAGAGCAATAAAAAACCCACAGAACTGCACAGAAAGAATATTTTAAAATACATTCAGGTGAGAAAATTGTGGGTTAGCACAATTTATATTTAAGTAAAAACATTCTTTTAATTAGACACTTTTACCATTGCTTTTACTATTTTATTTCTCCTGATGTTCTTTGAGGCCATTTTATCAATTCATAGTGAAACCCCATGTGCGTTTTTAACTAATTGAATCAAGTCTGTAAATTAATTCATACCAGGCTGTCATTTTAATAAGTCCCTGTATGGCACTTGCTACACCATACAATTTATTCATTTTTTAAAAAATGTCCTTAGCTAACTTTTAACCTTTTTATCTTTTTTCCAAGGAACTCTTATTGTTTTAATTCTTAATATATTTTAATACTTACTTGAGAATTTAAAATATATCACTTCATGTAGTTTTTCTCAAAGGCTTTTCATGGTGGTGAGGGTAGTTAGTCAATTGCAATTCACTTAATTTTCACATTAATGCATTTAGTAATATAGGAATATGTTACTCTTAATAACCTATAGGCTAATATGAAAAGCAAAAACTTCTATATTAATACTAAATTGCCTGAAAATCGCATTTAATAGAAAACATAGGTTCACTATGTAATATAGTGATAATGCAGAGTTTTTAGGAGACTTACTAATTAATTTCTATTTGCAAGATTTCATCTATGGCACTTTCTAAGAACTCTCACAGAAGAAACATTTCGTGTATTTCAAACAGAGCAATGAATTTAAAAAGTCACTCCTAACTTGTTAAATGCTTGTTTCTGCCATTTACAGTCCTCTTTGCCATATGCTAAACTATTTTTTCATCTTTTTATCTTTATACAGCATCTTTGGCTCAATTTTGCATCACAGTTTACCTTGAATGTCACACTAAGCAAATATTTCTTCAAAATATGTCAGGACAGAGAAGCATCAATGCTCGGAAGGTTGAATGTGGTATGAGGCTACATTATAAAAAAAAAATTGTGTTTGAGAAAATGTTTCTACATCTACAAATTTTCAAGCTATAATTCCTCTGTGACACCAGTATATTAAAAAATATGTTGTGAAAGTAGAAATATAAATTTAGAGTCAGTGAGTCATCTATCCTATATCATCTCTCTATATTTATACCTCTACCTATTTATCCATCATCATCTATGATCTTCCATCTGTTATTGTAAAATTGTTTTAAGAAATATAAATTGAAATCATGATTTTCCAAGGTTATATTGTATTTTTAATCAACTTATATTTACATACAATCTACACACAGGTATATGCAATTTTTGTTAAATAATTCTCTAGCAGTATTTGCATATAATACTACTGTATAGAATGTACTGGTCTTATGGCAAAATTCATCATCATTTTCTCTTCTGGTATCTGAAAACATAATTGACCATATTTTTCCTTTTGATTCAAAATATTATGGGTAACAACCCAAAAGTCAACTCTGGCTACAGGAATTCTGAAATGATACAAAATTGAAAAAAAAAACATTCTGTTAAGATCATTTAACTAGTTTTCCAACAATGGGAACATTTTTAATGACTCTGAATTACCCAAGGCAGTTTAATTTCAGTAGAAACAAATTGTTCTGTAGGATTTATCAGAATTAAACCAAGTAAATTTAAATTCAAGTGGCAATGTTAAAAGTAGCTACTCCAATACTTTCACCAAGAACACAGTCAATATAATAATTTAAATGTAATTTTTAAATATAAGAATATTTAATTATAGACTTCTTGTAAAGAATATTTCAATTATTGTGCCCTTGGTGTAATAAAGTTACTGACAGTGGTGGCGCACGCCTTTAGTCCCAGCACTCGGGAGGCAGAGGCAGGCGGATCTCTGTGAGTTCGAGGCCAGCCTGGTCTACAAGAGCTAGTTCCAGGACAGGAACCAAAAGCTACAGAGAAACCCTGTCTCGAAAAATCCAAAAATAAAAAAATAAAAAATAAATAAAGTTACTGACAAAATCAACTTAAGTATTTTAAGTTTTTTATAGTTCTAGTGTATGCAGTCTATCATCAGAATTGGTGAAATGACAAGAATAAATTGGAAAAAATCACATATAGATCATATTGGATCTACACTAAGCAGAAAGAAGAGAATTGGTGCTTGATTAACTTTCTCCCTTTTATTCAGGCCTGTAGTTTTTATTTATTTATTTACTTATTTTGCTTTTTTGAGACAGGGTTTCTCTGTGGCTTTGGAGCCTGTCCTGGACCTAGCTCTGTAGACCAGGCTGGTCTCGAACTCACAGAGATCCACCTGGCTCTGCCTCCTGAGTGCTGGGATTAAAGCCTTGCGCCACCATCGCCCGGCTTTAGGCCTGTAGTTTTTAATAAATGTCTATAACTACAAGCCTAACTTAGAAAATCATTTAGGACCTGCTAACAGTTTCATCTCCAAAGTGATTCTAAACCATGTGTTTCTGACAATCATGATTAAACAAACAACTCCACCTTTTACCAGTTTGACCTTCAAATACATCAGCTATCATCATAAGAATTTACCACTTTGTCTATTGTCATATGACCATATCATAATGCATAATAGAAACAGTGCAACTTCAAAAGTCCCCAGAATCTTTACCAATCTTAAAAATGTAGAAAATTACAAAGTCTTATCTTAGATTTAAAGCAATATTTTCATTGTGAGGCTTTATAATGTAGAAACCAATTTTTATAATTACAATGGCACACAAAAAGCATAGCCATCCATAAAGAATAGAATTATGGTACAGTGAGGAATAATCATACCAAAGCAACATTGAACACTAGCAGGGCAAATATCATATCTTTTACCTCGGTATCTTATGTCATAAATTCGTGATATGCTTATCATTTGTAAAAATGAGATGTATAACTTCATTTTTCTGCTCTGCCATTTTTATTGCTTGAGTTACTTTCTGCCTGCAAGTTTATTCAGATTTCATCCCAGAGTTTTGTTATGTTCAACACCCTGTTATCACTCTTGTATCCTAGGTTTCACCTCCACAGCTTCATGCAGTGGCCTTTCAGGTCTTCTTTACAGAAGGAGGAACCTGACACATGGTGTGTGTTCTCTGTGGCCATCTGAATCCATGGAAGACATGGACAATGATGTTAAATGATGTTCCATTTCAGAATAGAGCCTTTTGTACTTGGACCAAAATTGATATGGCTTCTGTGTGAGTATTTGGATTTTTAAACAAGAAACCACATCATAAACACTTTCAGTCAGTTTAGAGTATCTTCTTTTAAATTAATTTGATTTTCACAAAATGGAGTGGTCAGTACTTGGGTATTGTCTTCATTGAATGTTCACTATTGTCCTAAAACAAAGCTCCCAGTTTCATTTGAATGACAATAATCTTTTACCAGTCATCATTATTTGTTGTTTGTATTTTCTTTGTCTAGAATCTAAATCTTTTTGTTGGAACATAGCTAATCACCAAACACACATACACACACGCACTTCTTTTTCTATTTTTTTCTCTTTATGATTATAGACATGAAAAAAATTGAGAATATTGTGAACTAATCTTGATCGAAACCATACATTATCCTTCCCCGAGAGATTTTCTTTGTCATAATAGTCTATTTATTTACATTTAACCTCACTCAATTTCCCAGGATAAAGCCATATTATAGCCTGATCTTTACCAAAATACTTAGTTTATATCTGAGTTCCTGGGATAGTTCTTAATATCTTGAGATAAATCAATATAGTCAGTGTTTTTCAAGCTCCAATAGCATGACTCATTAATCTCTATTTATAATCTCTGCCTTGTTCAGTCAAAAGTTCTAAACTTTCCCTGGTTTGTCCTACAATGTTCTGAAACACTAAAAGCTCTCAGTAAGGCTTATATACATGTAACTAACACAGAAAATTGATACCAGGGTGGATATATATATATATATATAATTTTATGACATATAATTTATAATTTTAAAATATATATTTTTGATACACATAATTTTATTGTATATATAATGCATACTTTTACAATATAAATTACATATAACTTGTTGGTATGAATTTTTGAGGGAATACATTTTTGTTGTAATAGGTAAGAGGGATAGAGCTAAGTTTGTTCTTCTCATAGTAATTAAGTTTATCTAGAAAAATCCCTCACATATTTACCCAGAAATCTAAAGCCAAGTCAGTTTAAATCCTATCAAGTTGACAGTATTTAGCTACCACATTGTGATAAAAGTCTGCATTTGTATAATTAATAAATAAAATGCTAAACAAAGACTAACATATTCAGTAGGTATCTTGAATTTTTCTATCTTTGAAAACTTGTAGGATGTATGAATACTTATGTAAATGTTATGGCAGGATAGATAATATTGCAGGAAAAATTTCAAAAAGTTTGAATAGCTTGGATGTTAAGATCTATTTGTACTAGGATAAGTTCATCACAACATATGTAAAGTGGAGAGTAACCTCTTAAAACTTGTTATCACTCAAGAATCCATGCTGAGAAAAATTACAATCATTTACATTGAATTCTGGTACTTGAACACACACCAAAAAGTTAAGTGCCCACAGTTGCTCATGTGATAATATTAAACAATGAGATTCAGAAGGTCATTAAGAACTTTTTTCCCACTATGTGCCCAATGCATCATTTTATAACATAGTTTGAGTTTCTAATGCTCCAGAACTAAGAGAAAAAAAAAAACGCATATGGAGTAGTCCCTTATAGATATCTCTACTGATGAAAAATAGCAATAATATTTATGGAAAATACTTATCTATCACTTGTGTATCATTTAAATGTAAACACATAAACAATTTATTATTAATATAATGGATGTACTAAATGGATTTTATATTATACGTTGACCAAGGAATCCCTCCAGAGACAATGGGTTCTAAGAAGCCAGAAAAAGTAGTAGGGATAAATCTTTGTGTCACTGCCTGCTGACCCCACAGTCTGCTCCAGTCATACAACTGTCACTCAAATTCAGAGGGCCTATAGTCCACGACCTCAGAAAAGCTAAGCCACAGGAAGAACCCTGAGAGAAGCATACATAGATCCTTCTGGGAAGTGAAAATAGAGAAAATATTCTGAGTAAATTAGGAGCATGAGGGTGTAGGGAAAAGGGAAGGCAGAAATGGAGGAAGCGGTAAGAAGGGGAGTGGGTAGAACTTGAGGGAACAGGGTGGCCAATATGTGGGTAGAACAGAGACAGAGAAGAAGCAAAGAGATATCTTTTGGAGGGAGACAAAATTGCCAGGAATCCACAAGGATTATCAGTTAAGATCTTAAGCAAAAATGGAAAGGGTGTCAGAACTGGCCTTGCTCTGTAGTAAGATAGATGACTATCTTAAAACTTATCATAGAGCCTACCTAACACAACTGATGGAAGCAGATGTAGAGATTTTTTTTTTTTTTTGACAAATGTTCTCTGATTTACTTTTAATCTCCACTTCATTGTACTTCCTTGACCTTGGAGTTCTTTTTTTTTAATTTTAATTTATTTATTTAATTAAGGATTTCTGCCTCCTCCCCTCCACCGATCAAGTCCCTCTCCCTCATCAACTTGAAGAGCAATCAGGGTTCCCTGACCTGTTTGAAGTCCAAGGACCAGCTAGCCTGGGTCTGAAAAAGCATGGGATAAAACCGGACTTACATAGCAGACAATGAGGACTACTGAGAACTCAAGAACAATGGCAATGGGTTTTGATCCTACTGCACATACTGGCTTTGGGGAAGCCTAGGCAGTTTGGATGCTCAACTTTCTAAACCTGGATGGAGGTGGGCGGTCCTTGGACTTCCCACAGATGTAGAGATTTAAAACAGAGCACTGGGCTGAACTCCTAAAGTCCTGTCGAAGACTGGGAAGAGTGAGAATATGAGCAAAGAACTCCTGGCTTTGTGGGAGCCTAGGCAGTTTGGATGCTCACCTTAATAGACCTGGATGGAGGTGGGGGGCCCTTGGACTTCCCACAGGGCAGTGAACCCTGATTGCTCTTTGGGCTGACGAGGGAGGGGTACTTGGTTGGGGGAGGGGGAGGGAAATGGGAGGCGGTGGCAGGGAAGAGACAGAAATCTTTAATAAATAAATAAATAAATAATAAAATGGAGAAATTAAAAAAAAAAGAACTTAGTATCATTACAGGGATACTACTGAAACAGCTGACCTGAGATAATGGGAGCCTACAACTCTGACCTGATAGTGAGGGAATTATCATAGGATCAAAGTAAGGTTATTTTTAATAAAGGATTTTTTTTAGTCTTTGCTTTTCTTTTCTCATTTTGTCAAAAAGCATTGCTATATTACTACCAGTAGTGAAGAGAGAGTTCTAAAAATAATTCTTGAATGATTTGTCACCTATTAGTCAATGGGTAGATATAATATAAAGGTGTTTTTCTGTTCATTTTAATTTATGCAATTTATTATTTTCAATTTTTATAGTTTTGGAGAATATTTATGTCTTAGGTAAAATGGGACAAATTGTTTACCGTGAACGACAAGATCAATAGATGGAAATCTACCAAATATAGAGTTCTGTACCAGTTAAAGCTATCTCAATCACTGCAAAAAAACACAAATAAGAGGATGTTTTTAGCTTCCATTGTCTCATGATGCAAAACCCATCTTAATTTATACATGTGAATGTTGTTGTCACACAATCTAAAAATACTGAACTCATTAAAACTTTATGTATGCAAGTAAATAACATATGCCTGTAATGAACTGCACAGTAAACATAAAATTGGACTTACCATTCTTTCCCATGAAGATTTGTTTCCTTGTATTTGTGGCCATTTGGGTATACTACAGAACTTTTAGTCATAAATAAAACAGGGATAAGCTCAAGGCCCTAATGTCCAATTCTGTGACTCACCTACTATTTTTTTTATGTTTATGAGTCAGTTCATATCTGAGTGCATTGCAGTACAATAGAATTACGATGATAACCACACACATTTAATCTTCCCACTTGAATAGCTTCATGAACAGGTAACTTGAAAACAATTACAGGTTATAAAATTAAAATAATGTTTTATTTCCATTATTACAAAAATAAAGGGTGGTTTTTAATTAATTTTGAGATTATAATTTAATTACAATATTTCTCCTTTCTATTCTTCCTCCAAACCAGCTCATATAGTCTTACCTGCTTTTGTTCCAATTTATAGTCTATTTTATGTTTTATAATTAAGAAATTTTATTGTTTGAATTGGGTAAAGTCTAAATTTTTCAAATAGATAGCTATCCTGTTTCCCTTAAATTTTAAAACAATATCTTGGAACATCATACTGTGAGAAAAAAGGATTCAGTTTCTCTTTTTGCATGCAAAAATATGATATTTTACTTCATATAGCCATAATAATGTGCTTGGGTATGATTTTATTTTCATAATTATTCCTCTTTTGCCATAACTTAATTAGACTCTAGAGCAAAAGCATTAAATATATTATTTCATTGTTATAGTCACATCCAAATGAGCATCATAAAGTCATCTTTCATCTTATAATGACATTTAAAACATAATTTAAAGGTGATCTACTAACTGGATTAAATACACAAGCATAATTCTATATATACAGCATGCTTTATTATTAGAAGCCACAAAATTCAAATATCTAAAATGCCTCTAAAAGCACTGCTATTAATATTGTTACTATATAATTACTTTATGTAGCAAAATACATGTTTGAGGAGGCTGCTTGTTCTTCCTGGACTCCTAGCTATCTTAGTCCACAAATAATCACATAGAAACTGTATTAATTAAATCAATGCTTGGCTCATTCGCTCTAACTTCTTACTGGCTAACTCTTACATATTAATTTATTCCATTTCTGTTAATCTGTGTATCACCATATTTCAATGGCTTACCAGGTAACATTCTCAGTGTCTGTCTCAGGCAGAGGACCCATGCTTCTCCCTCACTCTACCTTCTTCCTCCCAGCATTCAGTTTTGTTTTCTCCACCTAGCGCTGTTCTATCCTATCAGGAGCTCAAAGCAGTTCTTTATTCATTAACCAATAAAAGCAAAACATAGACATAAAGACTTCCCATACCATTTCTCCTTTTCTGTTTAAACCAAAAGGAAGGCTTTAACTTTAACATAGTAAATTTAAATATAACAAAATAGGTATAATATTTAGATCTACTTCATCTTTTATAATAATTAATAAAAGCTATATCTATATCTATAAATTCTTCACCTTCATCAAATACTCCAAAAGTATATAATATTACCTAAGTAAACAGGAAGTCCATTGTAAGCAACTTCCAAAACTCTAGAATTGACAGAGACAGCTCGCTGACTGCATAGTCACCCAAAGTTCTTCCTCACCATTGAGGCATCCATCTTCAGCCTGCAGGCCTATAGTGTCCTGAAGATATTTCCATGAAGCAGGCAGGAAACTTCAAAACAGTTCTGCCTATTTTGGCAGTGTGTCAGTCACTTTAAAGACTTTTTCTTTTTAACAATTTACTTCTTTTTCTTTTGCAACTTTCTAATCTAACACTGTGACCCATTTAGAGATCTTTTATGTCTGAATATGTCCTTATTGCATTATCTGTAATTCTTTACTGTCCAGGAGAACTTCTTAAAATGCTAAACTCATTCCATTTGTATATATTAAAAAGATCTCATATGTTTCTCCTATTCCTTAACAGCAATCATTTAGAATTTTTTAAAGGAAACACACATATTTTCTAGCTAGCACCTGTATACTCTGTCCCAATGTAATATTTATAAAAGATTCTGGCAGTTTTATGGTATCATTGATTAGAAATTATTAATCCTTGACTCAAAATTATGTAAATCCATCATCTACCATATAAAACGTATGCCTTAAAATTTAGTATAGATTTGTGTCTACTTGTAAAAAGTCATATGATAGCATTGCATATTTAATTAAACAATTTAGGTAGTCAAATATTTGTTACCACTGTATCATAATAGTGAATTAAGAGGATTTTCAACATTTTTCAAACACTATTCTTTTAAATTTTTTCTATTCTTTCAAGTATCTAATTGTGATAAAGTTAATATTTTTTATTTTTACACTGACAATTATCTGGATTGTTTTTTATTAGGTGATGTTAAACATCCATATTCTCTTATCATAAGAATTTTTTATTATTTTATTACTTAATAGAATACCAATCCAAATTCCCACTTCCCTCCCACTTCCTCCCCAGGCCCTCCCATCCCTCCCTCCTTCAATCCTATGAGAGTACAAGGTACCCTGCCCTGTGGCAAGTCCAAGGCCCCCCTACTACATCTAGGTTGAGCAAGGTATACATCCAAAGAGAATAGAATAACAAAAGCAGGTAAATGCAGTAGAGACAAATCCCGGTGCTATTGTCAGTGATCCCTCAGTCTGCCCCAACTGTCAACCACGGTCAGAGAAACTAGTTTCATCCCATGCTTGTTAACTCCCACTCCAGTTGGAGTTGTTGAGTTCCCATTAGTTGAGGCAAACTGTCTCAGTGGGTGAACCCCTCATGTTCTTGACCTCCTTGCTCATATTCTTCTTCCACTCTTCCATGGACCTTGGGAGCTCAGTCCAGTGCTCTGAGTATTGGCATAAAAACAGAGACACTGACCAATGGAATTGAATTGAAGACCCAAATATTAATCCACACACCTATGAACACATGATTTTTTGACAAAGAAGCTAAAAGTATACAATGGTAAAAAGAAAGCATCTTCAACAAATGGTGTAGGTGTAACTGGATATTAACCTGTAGAAGAATGAAAATAGATGCATATCTATCACCATGCACAACACTCAAGTCAAAATGGATTAAAGACCTCAATATAAATTTGACCACATGGAACCTGATAGAAAAGAAAGTAGGAAGTAGCCTTCAATACATGGACACAGGAGAACACTTCCTACATTTAACCCCAGTAGCATAGACAATAAAAGCAACAAGAAATAAGTGGGAACTCATGAAACTGAGAAGCTTCTGTAAAGCAAAGGACACAGTCAATAAGACAAAAAGGCAGCTTACTGAATGGGAAAATATCTTCATCAACCCCACATCAGACAAAGAACTGATCTCCAAAACATATAAAGAACTCAAGAAATCAGACATTAGAATTCTAAATAACCCAGTTAAAAAATGGTGTACTGAACTAAACAGAAAATTCTCAACAGAAGAATTTCAAATGGCCAAATTATACTTAAGGAGATGTTCAACTTCCTTAGCTCTCAGGGAAATGCACATCAAAACTACTCTGAGATACCATCTTACACCTATCAGAGTGGCTAAGATCAAAAACACCCATGATAGCCAATGCTGGATAGGATGTGGGGTAAGGGGAGCATTCATTCATTGCTGGTGGGAATGCAAACTTGTGCAACCACTTTGGAAATCAGTATGGAGGTTTCTCAGATAATTGGAAATCAACCTACATCAATATCCAGCAATACCACTCTTGGGAATATACCCAAAACATGCTCAATCATACTACAAAAGCATTTGTTCAACCATCTTCATAGCAGCATTATTTTTAATATTCAGAACCTGGAACCAACCTAGATGTCCCTTGACTGAAGAATGGATCAAGAAAGTGTGGCATGTTTACACATTAAACTACTACTCAGTAGTAAAAAACAATGACATCTTAAATTATGCATGCAAATGGATGGAAAAAGAAAACACTATCCTGAGTGAGGTAACCCAGATCCAAAAATGAATATGGTATGTACTCACTCATAAGTGGATGTTAGTCATAAACAAGTGACATTGAGCCTATAGTTCATGAACCTAGAGAAGCTAAGTAATAAGACAAAACCAAAGGAAAACATATATAGACCCACCTGGAAAATGGAAACAGACAAGAGCTCCTGACAAAATTGGGAGCATAGAGGCAGGTAGTAGATGGAAGTGGAGAAGGGCAGGTTGAGAGGAATTTGAGGGAATAAGATAGTAGAGATGAAGGAAGAACAGATATGAGAGTAACGAAAGAGATATCTTGATTGAAGAAGTCATTATGTGGTTAGCAAGAAGCCTGGCTCTAGAAAAATTCCCAGGACTCCACAAGGATGATCCCAGCTAAGACCCTAAACAATCAAGGAAAAGGTGCCTGAACTGGCCTTGCCCTGTAGTCAGACTCATTATTATCTTAAATATCACCATAGAACCTTCATTCAATAAGATTTCCTCACTAAAATATTATGTAATTAAAAAGTTTCCATCTTTCAAATTGCCAATAATGTCCAGAGGACAAAGTAAAGAAATTGAATTAATATTAAATTAACCAAAATGGGGGTAATCATGGTTAAATTATGTTTTAAAGTTCTAGCAGAAAAAAATATTAATATCAAGAAGTGTCCACTGTGACTCATTAGGGAAGTAGAATATACAGTTGATTAACTTGAGGTTATTCAGTTCTAAATCTGCCTCCTTCCCTCTCAGAGTAGCCATTAGTCAGTCATATAAGAGAGATCCTACCCTTTACAATATCATCACCAATGTATAAGATAATTTGCTATACTTGGCATTTCCTTTCTTGGAAATTTTTATTTCCAGAGAGCTATAGCTGCATAGTTTGGTCCTAAATTACATTCACTCTAAACCGGATTTTAATGTTAAAACAAAGACTCCATGCCCAAAGAATTACCTACTGATAAACCAAGAAATAAATCAGTCCTTGATGTACAGAATGCTGAACTCAAAAAAGAAATTTCTATATATTGTGGGAATGTAAACTGGTCTAACCATAATGTAATCAATATGGAGTTTCTTCAAAAAAATATCTACAGACAGACAACTGTCTGATTATACCAGTGCTGCGCATATATTCAATATGTCAGTCATGTCACAGTTGTATTTTTGTCACATAATAATTCCCAAAAGCCAAGTTATAGGTAAATAAAATGTAAGAAAAACATTGGAAAAGGAGATCACCAGATGACAATCAGCATTATTTTCATTCCTTACTTTTCTCTCTGAGTTTTGAATAATCAGCATACTGCCAATATTTCTATAGTGAAACCTTTGAGGCTTGCTAGAGTGGACTGTGTTCTCAGATACAAATCAAACTTAATCCTCAATTCATCAGGTAGTTTTATAATCAGTTATTTGTTCCTTCATGAAAAAGTAAGACAGAATTTAATAAGGAAGGCATATTTTTACAATAAATAAATATCCTTGGGCCAGGAAAAAATTGGACCACATACCTCAAACTATGTATAAAAGTAAAGTGATCATGGATAGGTATAAGAATAAAAATAAACTTTAAATATAAAATGTTGGAACATATCTTCAATATTTAAGGTATAAATAATGTTATTTATAACACTAAAAATTGAAGAAATACCAAAAGTAAGGAAAAGAATAAAGAAAATGAGAAAAATTAAGTCACATTTTGAGTTTCTAAGGATTATAAAATGAAAAGGAGAAATCAACACAATGAAAGCATATATTTTTTCTAAAAAAGTAATTTCTGTTTTAAAGTAAAAATAATCATCCATAAAATCCACTCTATTAGAATGGACTAAATATATGAATAGAACAACCTTTATATATTAAGTATTTCTGACCAAGAAGAAAGCATGGAAAGGTGCGCTAAACAATTAAGAAGATAAATTCTGGCAAACACCATAGACATTATGAGATAAAATTTCACTCATAGGCTGACGGACTAACAACCATTATTAAAGATATTTAAAATACTATTGCTCTTCTGTATAGAGCATACTGTGTTCATTTGGGAAAAGAAGCTTACAGTACCACAGAAAACATGGTTTCATCTTATAATTCTCAACTTGCTTATTGTCCTCTAAGAATTTTTGAATTATGTGCCCACAGTTTGTCAGAATATCATGTATAAAAATCTCAAGTAGAGAAAAACCAAATGTCCTTCAAATAATAAATGGAGTGATCGATGTGGTACACCTATTTGGCAAATATAGTTTACTCATGAAATAAAAACAAAATCTCATCATAGTTAACTTTGACAGTTGTTTTTCTCATTTTATTTTTTAAATTTTTATGCAAGCTGTTTATTATCGTATCCTTTCCTATATATTCTAACTACTCGCAGATTCTCTCAGTCACACATTTTCTTTCTCTTACAACAAAACCAAATCTCTCTCTCTCTCTCTCTCTCTCTCTCTCTCTCTCTCTCTCTCTCTCTCTCTCTCTCTCTCAGACACACACACACACACTCACACATACTTAACCTGGAGTCTTTTGTTGGCCATCTGTACTTGATCATATGGCCTGTTTTGGATTGCAGTTGAAACACCTGGTGTCACTCCATAAAGAATACTATTTTCTCTCTTCCAGCAGTTTTCAATTGCAAATAGTTTCATGGTTATGTGGGCTTTTGTTTCCAGATTGTCTTTTCTGTGCTGTATTTTTGTTCAGCTTGATATTTTGAGGTTTTTGTGCATGTTATCACAGTCTTTATAAATTTGAATTTTCATCAGTCCTGTCGTACCTAGAAAATGATATTTCCTTAGAATCATCTACAACTATGGTCCTTACAACGTTTTCTCCTTCCTCTTCTGCTCTGAGGGGAAAATTTTGATAATGGCATCCCTTTAGGGCTGAGTTCTATACAATCTCTGATAATTTGTACACTGTCCCAGGTGTCGGTCTCTATGCTAATTTCCTTCTTTGCACGAAATTTCTCCTAGACTTTTGAATGATGCATTGATCCTCCTTCAATTGCACGTACAGCACATTCTAGTAGTAGGGACAATAGTCTGTAAGATTGAAGTTTCCAGTCTAGGACAAATTTATTTTCTCTATATTCAGTGTAATAAGTGAGTGTTGTCTCTGGCAAAAGCTTATAATGTTTGGGAGCATCTAGTTGCAGCTCTGACCAATATGTTAAAAAGACATAACATATTCCTGGTATTGTGATTTTTTTTACTTAGTACTGTAGGATGTCTGTCTAGTACAGGTATTGTCTCTTATTGTCTATTATATGGTAGCTTCATTTAAACTTCTTTTATGTATGGTTGTATTTTATGAAGAGTATACTGCAGCATGTTAAACCTGGCTTTACAATGGCTTCCAGTGTAAGTAAAAAAAAGTCAAAAAATTCTTTTTTGTTTTTTAACAACATATTTATTTATTATGTATACGGTGTTCTTCCTGAATGTATGACTTCAGGCCAAAGGAGGACATCAAATCTCATTGTGGATGGTTCTGATTCACCATATGGTGGCTGGGAATCGAATTCATGACTTATTGAAGAGCATTTAACCTCTTAAACTCTTAGCCGTCTCTCCAAACCATCACAAACTTTCATATATATATATATATATATATATATATATATATATATGTACAGTTATATTATCTTTTGTTAAATTATATGTACAGAGAAAAAGTATAGTGTAAAAAGGATGTAATGATGAAGGGTTTTTTAATGAGCTTGGATCATGATTTCAAATGAATTAGAATCAGTCAAAAAACAAACCTCAACAATGACAACAAAACAGAAATTATTGTGTGTAGCACGTTTTGCACACGGTTGACCATGTAGGTTGATAAAGTGGACCTGGGTTCTAATTCCAAGATCTTGTTTTTTTTTTTTAAATAAAGACCTGATCTCTTCCAATGGTGGAATTTAATTATTTTAATTATTTCATAAACTTAGAAGTAAGATTTGTATCTGAGAATGTCCAATGCTGAAGACACCATATTTTTTGAAACTAGAACCAAGAGGAATGGCTTTAAATCAGTTAGACACTCCTTTTCCTTAGGACTAGCACTCATAACATTATGGGGAGCTGTGAAGCTTCCAATGGAGTAAAGAAGTCATTAGTCCCATCCAAACAGAGCACCTACACATCATAGCAGTGACTAAAGAGGCAAGATATTCTGAAAGGTCTCAATAGTAGCATTGATGTCATAGGAGAAACAAGCAGCAATTTAATTGGACTTAAGACCAGCATAATCAGAAGAAACTCATACTGGTGCTATATAATTAACCAACTATCTGTGTCTGGTTAAGTCATAGAACTAAGAAAAGATGCTATTTTAGCCACTTTTAAAAACTGATTTACTTTCTAACTGCTTTCTAAATATTTATCCTTCTATGCACAGATGAAGGTTGCATTCACCACTCCTCAAAGTTTTTCTTTATTTTAAATCAAAGACTATAAGAGAAAGACAAAACTGGCAAAATTAAAAATAAATAAATAAATAAATAAATAAATAAATAAATAAATAAATAAATAAGACTAACCTTGCAATGCCTGTCCCGAAACTAGAATATGTACAACATAAACCCTGAAAGTATGACTCAGGAATATAATGCATGTAAACAGTAAGACTCAGAGAACCAGAACTTTTGCTACAAGATAGTATCATATTAAGAAATAAAACTATGACATATAGGTGGGAAGGGAGAAGGTAGAAAGGCAAACAACTGAGGGGAACAGTTTTGAGCGACTATGATAATAATCTTTTTGAAAGCTTGAAAGAATTAATAAAAATTATGTCATTACACAAAATAAAATGTTTTTAAAGCATTACTCAGAAAAACTGACTCTAGCACCTTAGATCCTGATACCCTCTATATAGGGCTTTGTCATGTTTAAGACAATGGCAGTTTCATCCTTGTTCATAAGGTATCTAAGGACTTTTGATTCGAAATTATATTCTAGTTCATGCTCTCATTCAATAAACACTTCCCCAGTCTGTTGAAAAACAAAGCCAACAAAAACAGAACAGTCACTGAGTCCCAAGTCATCCTCCTTTGTGGACACCAAAAGGAATAGTCCAATATTTTCAGAATTGAAAATTAAACTTAGGTTAAAACATTGCATTTTATATATATTATAGTACTTTTCATACTTTTTTCCATTTTTTTTATCTGAACTAGTTTTCTACTTCCATATAATTAATGGAAACAAAACCTTTCTGTCTAGTATATTAAATACTTTTAAAAAATGTTTTTATCTCTTTATAGCCACCTAAGCATTTAAGATGATTGGTATTGATTAAACAAACAAAACAAATCCTTTACTTTAAAGGCAATCTCAAGTGATTATGCTGTCATGAGTTTATAATTATGCGCGTGTGTGTTTGTATATGTGTGTAAAATGCCTTTTCTCTAGGATATCATATAACCTCTACCAGCTAACATGCACAAATCCAGAAGAGTGAATTCAATTTCCTTTAGAAAGTTTGTTTCCCAGTTGTGAGAGATACTAGAATTAAAATGTTAATGTGTATTATTACATTTTCATTTGTGTTTAAATCCAGTAGACATTCCTTGCAATCACAGGGGTTGTACCAGAAATTGTATGTGCTCTGGAAATAAAACTGTCTTGTTAATCTGAATTCATGCATTTGTTTGATGCAGATTATCCTCTTATTCCAGTAGGCACCACACAGTGGATATTATGAATCAGCAAATGGTGAGGGACGAATCATCAGTATGTACAAAATAACAATAAGCCAGGACCACTTGGTAAGGGATAAGCTAAAGTGCGCATATTTTCCCACATGAATATTCTTGTGCCCTTGTTGAGTAGAGAAAGCTTACTTGACATTGTTTAAGTGAGGATTTTATTTTTGTAGCTTTAAGAAAGCAAAGCAAAAATAATCACTGCTTATATTGATATCAGCTGGCATTATTGCAAATATTGTATAATTTTAATTACTATGGCAATTAGACAAAACTTAGAAAATATTTCCAATGAGCCAAAGTCATATGTTTTTTGCTTTTAACATGGTGTTTTAAGGCCCTTGCCATATGGTGTCTCAAATAAGTTTAAAAAATTTTCTTCTCTGGATAGCATTAGAACTTATTAGATAACAGGGTGTCTACAAGTCATTTAAGAATGGAATAACATTTATATTTTTAAATGTCTTTGGTATTGTATCACTTATGAAAAGCTTGCTACCAAATGTGTTTGAGCATTTATAGTCTTGCCCCATGTGCAACAAATGTCTATTTCTCCCACATGTGAATAAAGGTATGATAGTTCAGGCTCCCTTTCTTGCCACCTGCTGCCGTATTGTTCCTTCATAGACTCTTCTTCTGGATCCTTAAGCTAAAATAAACTCTTTCTTTCACGAGTCACCTTTGCCCATTCTGTTTTATCATTGCAAGAATATAAATGATACTGGAACATTGCATGCCAGTCTCTCATGTAGCCCCACCTCCATATTGAGAGAAATTGCTGTCTTCAGTTCTTAGCTTCATCTTTAGCTGATAGCACTTCTAATGTTGAGCACAGAAACACAATTTGTCCAACTTATAATGCCTGTAGTGACTCATACCCCATTTCTGAGGCTAACCACTGTATCTTTTATGTGTTTGTATAACATAAAAAACACATAATCAACCTGTAAGTATAAACTTAACTTAGAATGAGCATAGTTGAAAATATTTTATTTCCTGTTTGTGTGTAATTTGTCTGCAAGTATTTTTGTGCCCCAAGTTTATGCTTGGTAACTATGAAGTCCAGAAGGTAGCATTGGACCCCTTGATCTTGTTATAAAGATGGGTTTGATCTGCTGTATGCATGTTGAGAATCAAAGCCAGGTCCAGTGAAGTATGAGCCAGTGCTCCTAACCACTGAGACATCCCTTTAAGCTGAATTAAACGTGATTTCAGTGGACAAAGATAGGAAGTAACGGTGAAAGCAATGTGGGGATGCAAAGGAGAGCATGAAGAATATATTAGAATAACTTTCTTAGTCTAGACAGCCACCGTATTACAGAGAGAAAGAGAAGAGAGGAGAAGAGAGAGGGAGGGAGGGAGGGAGAGAGGGAGGGAGGGAAGGAGGGAGAGAGGATATTATTGAATAATAAAGTAAATGAATGATGTATATCTGGATATGGGAACAGACCCTCCATTATTCCTTTGCTGTAGTAGATTATCATTCTACTAGAAAGAAATAGTTTTTTGTGTATAGTTGTACATAAAAGCATATGCATATATATATGTATATATATGTGTGTGTGTGCTTATAATTTTCTATTTTTCTTTGATTATTACAAGAAGGTGGTAGTTTTCCTATGTTCATTCTTATACATATAAAACTTGAATATGGTTATGCAACTATTCTTTAAAAATATTGGGTAGGTAAATATATTTTAAAGATTTATAATTCTCCAAGAAATTTATCTATAATATTGGCTGGTCTTGTCTGTTATATCATAATTTACATATACACTAATATTAGTTAAATCAGTAACTTGAAATAGGTTTACAGGTTAATACGAATTGGAGACAAATTTCCATAAAATTTGTAGATGCTGTATCATTTAATGATTTCTCCTGTTGTACAAGTCAACTAAATAAAAATATTGAATAGTGAGTATTTTCAGATCAAGCACATATCATTGTGGTTGATTTTCACTCTTTCTAATGTGTCAGTAGCAGATAACTATAAGGAATAATTAACCCAAAACTAATTTAGGAAACCACTGACTTCTTAAATTACATTGCTAGCAATGATTATTGAGGTGTGAAACAAAGCTAGAGCACACAGTTCTAATAAAGATGCACAACCACACTTATTGATGAAATATAACAGAACTAGGTTGCTTTTACTATAAGATGGGTTCACACTCTAGAAATGAACTAACTTGTGTACTGACTGAAAACTGTATGCCATATGCCAGTATTCATTACGTATGCATTAAAGTTTTCAGGATACACCTAAAATTATAGACAATGAAATGCAAATATTAATATTCACCAATAAATATTGGCCTCATAATTTGAATGTAAAATCTTCAAAGACTTAGCTGTGGAATTTGTGGGTCCCAGCATCTTATCTTCTCTCTGCTGCTTGTCAGGAGGCAAAGAGTTCTGTTTTAATACATGCTTTCTGCCATTATATTTTTTATTCATATATCCTAAAGAGTCATGGAGCAAAGGTACCAAGGAATTTATCTTCTAAAATTGTGACTCAGAATGACTTTTTCCTCCTTTAAACTTGTTTTGTTTTTTTCTCATTGGTATTTGGTCACAATAGAGAAAAATCTAAATAACATACTTAGAAAGTAACTTTTTAAAGTATGATCCATAGAAAAATAACCATACTAATAAATGTTATTATAGGGAAATTTAAAAGAGTTCTAAAATAATCTTAGTATTTATAAATAATAAGTTAAAATCTCTTTCTATATATATTTGTGTTTAATAAAAAAGAAAGAAAAACCTTGGAATTCAGATTATAGTTAAGAGAGAGGAGTCAATTCTAATGTCAATATAAAATTGTGTCTCTGGATTCCTGTAGTAATATGAGTGGCGGAGCTGCATCCCCAGCACCCCAGCCGCCTGCTAGCTTATGCCCGAAATAACAACACACAAACTGTATTCATTTAAACACTGCTTGGCCTATTTCTATCTAGCCTCTTCTAGGCTAACTCTCGCACCTGGACTAGCCCATTTCTTATAATCTGTGTAGCCCACAAGGTGATTTACCAGGGAGATTCTAGCCCATGTCCATCTTGGGTTGGAACTTCATTGCATGTGCCTCAGAGAGCAGAGCTATCACGTCTACCCGGGAGAGAGGAGCATGGCGTCTCTGTCTGAGGCATCTTACCTCACTTCCTCTTCCTCCCAGAATTCTGTTCTGTTTACTCCACCCACCTATGTTCTAAGCTATGAGGCCAAGCAGTTTGTTTATTACTTAACCAATGAAATCAACAGATTGATATATGACACTCCCACATCAGATTCCTAATTTCAGTTTCTCCGATTGAATTTCAATAATTTGGCTGAAATTTTAGCCCAGTAGTTAGCATGCATACAAGGCTGCAGAAATGCAAAATAAACCAGATAAGAAATTAATTAATTCAGGCAGTAGTTAGAGAGGACACTAGCATATTAATTACAATGCTCCCAAAATAATAAATCCCATCTTCTCTACTAGAGAAATGGATAGTGAAATAAACTATTGTAAATCATGGCTACATGAGATGCATGGGGAATGAATGGAGTTTACATACTCTAACCATAGGAGAGTTCTATATATAGGTCACCTAGTGAGAAACTTCAGTAGCTACATTATTCCAACTAAACACTCAAGGCAGAATTCTGTTCCATACGCATGGTCAAGTCTAGTGTCTTAGTAATCTTAAATAAATGCTGTGTTTTTCTTCTTGTTACACAAAAAGTTGAAGAAAACAATTTTGTTCACAGAATTCTCCAAAATTCACTTTAATGTTAGTTTCTAGAATTGCTCTTTAAATAGTCTAAGTCAGTACCACTTGCAAAAAAGAAAAGAAAAGAAAGAGAAGAAAAAAGATTCAAAGAAATGAATGTTCTAAGTAAGTGTTCAAATATACACAAGTATATTAAGTTAAAATACATTTTATTAAAGAATATAACTTTATCTTTATACTATGACAGATTTAAATTATTCTTTTAGTCTGATATCATGAGAGACATTCTGATTCCCATGGCTTTGACATCTGTGCTCTTTGGAAACCTTTGCCCAATGTTTTTATTAACTCAATTTAATAGAACCCTTTTATGGTGACCTTAAGAATTTAATAACTCCTCAATGCAAGGACAATACCACCTGCAGGCTCCAGTGGGATTAAACTCTGGTAGTTCAATATGTCTGCAGGAACACATTAAAGCAAAGAAGGGTGGAGGGAGAGGCAGCTACACAGATCAGTCACTTCCCTAAAAGCAACAAGATAACTCTACAGGCTATGATGGTTAATCCCTGACATGTGGTAATCATAGTGATTGCTATGATAATATGCACCTCTCTCCTAGCATCTTAATAATATTAATCTAACTCTTATCATGACAGTGAGTATAGTGATTTTCAATTCCAACTTGCATCTCCTCTTGACAGACACACTGCATATTTTATAGATCTGATCAATATGTTATTCGTCAACAACATGACACTAGCCCGTGAATTAATCTTTTTTTCTGTCAACCCAGCAGTTTCTAGTCTTTTGTAACCTCATTCCTGTGATGTAGATGGGATATGGCTTAGTGCAATTAAGATAAAATTAACTCTTTTTCTCAGGTGATACTTTCCTTCTATGTTAATTCAAATCTCTGTAGACAGCTGCTTCAAGCACATAATTTTATGCTTGACCTTTTATGTGTGAGATTAAAGTAGTACAGATATTTGCATGGGAATCAATGAGCTGTCTGTCTGTTTTCACCCTCCTTTACCTTCAGAGTCCTGCTGGAAAATACTCAACTGAACACATACGGGTGCTAAATGACAGTGATATATTTATTTAAGTTTCTGCCACTTTAGTTTTGTATTTAGTATATGTGGTATCTTTGTCATTTTGATAGGTGAATTAATAACATGGGTGACAGGACCATGGGGATTATTGTAAATTTGACAATCCAGAGCTATTCTAGCAAGTTGTAATTTGCAAAACTAATCATCTATACTTTTTGTGCTCATAATATTACCTGATAAAAAGTGATGTGATAGATGATTATTTATTATATATAATAATATATACTTAATATAAAAATATTAAGTCAAGGCAGTCTTGTCATTTGATCTATACAGAGATCGTGTTGAATAATTTAGCAAGCATATTTCCAAGATCCTGGTATGTATACCTTTGTTGTTCACTGGCTGTCATCTTTTAAATACAACAGATCTACTAATCCTCCAAGCAGCATTTGAGTGGAGTTTGTCTCCTGGGCAAAATTGTCTCCATTTTCCTACTCCTGTATCCGACAGCCAATCATACCCTGAGCTGCCTTTGGGCTCTAGCTTCCTGGAAGGCATTTCAAAATCTTACTTTCCTCTACAAATAAAGTTTTCTCTGAAAGCAAGATAAATGACAAGACAGTTCCACTTATAGGTTATTTAAAGAAATACATTGTTTCCCATGAGATTTGTGAGAATGAAAATTTTTGACCCTTTCCCAGAGAAGTGAAGCAGAACAATCATTTTTATTTCTTAGACTCTATAGGACAGTTTTTAAAATTTTTCTGATTATGTTATAAATGCCCTAAGAAAGCAAAATATACAACCAATAGAGAAATTATAGTCCATATTCAGATCCACAAACCCAAAATAACTCTACTTGTTAGACTTTTGCCATCTTGACACACCTTAATGTCACTTGGAATGGGTGAATCTCAACTGAATAAACAATCCCATCAGATTGGCCTATAGGCATGTCTGTGACTGCTGCATAGCCTTAATTGTTGACTGATAGAAAATGGCACATTTCGTCACGTATGGTACCACTCCTGACCAGAAAAGCATGTCTTCTTCCCCTCATAATGAACATTTTCTCCCTATGTGTTTATCAAAGACTCTGCCTTTGTCTTTATAAACTTCATAATGTTAGCTTTTATTTGTTCTATTTACAACTCAGTAGTAATTTCACATAGAGTTTTTTTCTTATCAGATATGGAATAGACTCTTTTCCTTTAAATACAATTGATTCCTTTTGTGCTCTCAATAAATTGTTATTACTGCAGATATGGATTAAACTCAGCTGAACAGTTTAAAGTTTCATTTACTTGCAAATGCAAATGGATACCATGACCAGATGTGAAAATTTTATAATGATTGTTTACATAGAATGTACTGGTCTTGAAGACAAGGTTCAATAAAACTTGCTGGATTTTTTTTAGCAATGAACACAGAAAATAAAGAAGCTTACTGTGACCTTGGCTGTTGTTGGTAGCACAGATGCCTCTGTTGCTCACAATACATTAGGTTTTTACTATTAACAGGTAAGTATTAGACATTCTTGTTTGATAAGACAGATGTTCTCCTAAGACTTCATTACTCCACTATGGTGCTTTAAAATCTAATGGTACAGTAGGAATTTTGCTCTTAAAAAGGTATAATCGATGTCTGTGAATCTGATATGTTATACTTGAGCTTCTCCCTTCCCATTGATTCACATAATTTTCCTTCAACAAAACCCTATGGGAGTGCTCAAAATCGTTTGGTGAAACCTTTCAGTTTTCTGTCCAGAGATGATATAATTGTTGCAGTAACATTCATCAGATGCACGCAGAATAAATTCACCTTCAAAGATGACCTGTACACTGTTCACTTTCCAAAAATCCTAGTTTTGTTTTTAAATTCTTACTATTTTTGACAGGATGTTCATTCATATTCTTGTAAAACTTGGGCCAAGATACAAAGTGACAATACTTAGTACTGCTTTTTTATTTGATTTATGTATATTAAAATTCTTAAAAGGAAAATATTTAATGTTTACAAAATATTTATTAATATATATACATGGACATTTGGCTTTAAACATATTGAAAATCAAATGATAATTAGCTATGAACGGTATTAAGCAACACCCATGCCTTTTTTCCTTAAGTCAGTTGATGTTCATATCTGCATTAACCAAGTTATAGCTAATGAAAAAAGGAAGACAAAATGTAAGTGTACACTGGCAAACTGGTAGAATCTTATTTTCTATTCATTTACTTCTTCAGTTCAGTTCAGTTCAGTTCATTAAAGTCCCAGAGTTCCCAATGTACCATAGTCCAGGCATACCACCTGTGTTTAGATTTGGCTCCATATTCCCTGAAAACCTCTGAAAATAAGGTCTAGTGCTCCACCTGAAATGCCTCATTGGTAGACTGTGTCTATTTGGCACAGAAAGATAGAAATGTACTCGTTGTTTGCCTCCATACTGCCTGTCTTTTTTCTTCTTAATTGGCACCTGGCCCTTGTTCAAGTGGTGGGAAGCAGACCCTCCGTGTGTGCTCGACAGCCGAGCAGCTGTGGTCAGTCTGCTTCCTTCAAAATGATTCTAAGCTTCATCCCAGAACTTAGATTTTAGCTAGCTTCATACCGAAAAAAGGGGAGGGGGAAGAAACTGCAAATAAACCTTTCACCTGGAAAAAAAGATAAAAGAAAATTTCACTTAGAGACACCATCTAGGAGCCCAAAGAAGGATACAGTTGAGACAGACTATTTAAAAATCTGCTCTGATGATACTAGTAACTTCAAAGAAGAATGAAAGTTTCCTGAAAGATCCCAGAGAAGCCCAAATAAAGCACAATCCATATAATTCTTTACTTTGGAACTCTACTAATATCTTTCTTTGGAGATGTGTTCTCATTATTATCTGGTGTAAATTTTTTATTTGTTTGTTTCCTATATGAAAAATATTAAAATAAAATTTTGAAAGTGAAAATAAAAAAGAGCATATTTTATAGAAATTAATAATATAGCTTTTTTAAAATAGAAATTCTTTCCATGTATTTTAGAAATTGTCATAAAACTTCGGTGATTTTTTATTTAAAATAGAATTCAGCTGAAACACTTGTGTTTCTAGTTTGAATTTGAGATGAATAGATGCCCAAGTAACAGATTTTCATATATACGTCTTAGAATGTCAATAAACAAGTATCAGTAGCTACCAGGGAGTCTGCAGCTCATCTTCACATGAAGTTCTTATATGACCAAATATCATGTACTGACTTATCCACTGACCATACTCAGACTAGTAATTATCTTGTAAGTTTTGGATTCTCCTTTAATAGTATGATATTCTTCTCTTCTCTGTATTTTTTACACCATATAAGACACTGATTCTTTAGCCTCTGTAAAAAAAATAGAACATTTTGTAATGAATTATAGATTCTTAAGTGCCAGGAGCCATTCAGTGGTACACAGTTCCCTACATAGGATGTAAGGAATTGACAAGGGAAGAAAGTGAGCTAGGGAACGATGGTCAGGAGAATCTTGCAGTCTGACTGCCTGGCAGCCACGGTGTTTATTTATACAGAATTTAGTAAGTAGGGATGCATTCATGTTGTTCCAAAACATAGATCATTTCATTTTGGGTTATGGAATTGTGTTTCACTTCCTTTGGCTCATCTTTTAATCAACATTTATAAACTATAAACAGAACAGCTACCATTTCCAAATAAATATCCCTCAAGTTTTGACATCATTGATAAACAGAGTTATCATTGTTCCTCTTTAACCCCATAACCCAAATTTTAAGAATCTAGAGGCATATGACAAGATGTTCCTATGCTAGTTGTTTTTGTGGCCATATGGACATTAGACCAAAACAATCCCCAAGCCATCCGAGCATACTGTCATATCCAAAGTAGCATATTATTAACTCTTAATGGTCAGAGTGGCCCAAGAAATATCCTCAGTCCAATGTGGCTGCAGCTATTATTCAACTTCTGCATAATACAATGATTATCATTTATATCTTTATAGAATACTGCTATCATCTTTCTATGTCATTCTTTGCCCACCAGTATAAATCTCTGTGTAGGACAGAGGAAACTTTAATCAACATAACTTTATTACTATATATGCCATATAATTGCCTGAGAATAAAATGGGAAGAGGCTTACAATCTGAACTGTGACAAACTCCTTTAGCCCACCTAGTCTTACTGACCTCTTGAGTTTACTTTGTTTTGATTATCTTGTTTCTGAGTTTCAAAAATGTCTCATAGCCTCTGGCTTCTTTATGTGTGTCAAAACCTCCAAGGTATAAGGAAGACTTTAGAGTAGATAAGGATATCTCCCTAAAATGGGGAGAATCATATGATCAGAACTATCCTGGGGAAGCTTAGAAATAGCATTCCTTAAAGAAGGCATAAATGACTCATAAGAAATTTTCCATCAGTCCAGTATCCCAAAATTGTACATATATTAAAAGTCTCCCAAAGATGCAACAGGTGGAGATGAAAACCAAAGATGGCATGGCAGTCATCATGGGCTCAGCTTCTAAAATTTCCCTAAGTTTTTTTCTTAAATGATTTGTTCCAGTTCCTATATCTCATGTTCATTGATACAATTTAGGTAATAATTTCTATAGAAGATTCAACTTCTTATACAGCTAATTCTCCAAGGGAATGATCATAAATTTTATTCTTAACATTGGCTTTTACAAGTATTGGTACATTTTCTCAGGTCTAGCCTTTGTTGAGGGGCTCTTTAACAGCAAGGAATTCAAACATTAAACATGTCAAAGACATAGTAAAGTTAATCTCCAGGAGTGATGGAGGAAGGTCATTGGTTAATTAAATAAAGAAGCTGCTGCCCTGATAGGTTAAAACATAGGTGGGAGGAGGAGGAAGTGAGCTCACAGACTCGACAGCTCTCCTTCTCGGGGGCAGACGCCTCAGAGAGACACGATGCTCCACTCTTGTGGGCAGAGGCGAGAGCTCTGCTCTGTGAGGCACATGCGATGAAGCTCTGACCCAGGATGGACGTAGGCTAGAATCTTCCTGGTAAGCGCACCCAGTTGTGCTACACAGATTATAAGAAATGGGCTAGTCCAGGTGTGAGAGTTAGCCTAGAAGAGGCTAGATAGAAATGGGACAAGCAGTGATTAAAAGAATACAGTGTCCGTGTAATTATTTCGGGTAAAGCTAGCCTTGCAGGCTGCGGGGTGCTGGGGACGCAGCCCCGCCGCTCCCATTACAACACAGGAGGATGACTATATGTCTTTCTTTGGGTTCACCTTCTTATCAGCTTCTCTAGGATCACTAATATAGGCTCAATGTCCTTTATTTATTTTATTATTGGCTAGAAACCAAATATGAGTGAGTACATCCTATGTTCCTCTTTTTGGGTCTGGCTTACCTCACTCAGGATAGTGTTTTCTATTTCCATCCATTTGCATGCAAAATTCAAGAAGTCATTGTTTTACACTGCTGAGTAGTACTGTAATATGTATATATTCCATACTTTCTTCATCCATTCTAACGTTGAAGGGCATCTAGGTTGTTTCCAGGTTCTGGATATTACAAACAATGCTGCTATGAACATAGTTGAGCATAAACACAGAGACAGAGACCCAAATTGGAACACCGGACTGAAATCCCAAGGTCCGAATCAGGAGCAGAAAAAGAGAGAGCACGAGCAAGGAACTCAGGACCGTGTAGGTTTTACTCGCATACTGAGACATTGGGGATGATCTATCAGGAACTCAACAAGGCCAGCAGGACTGGATCTGAAAAAGCATGGGATAAAACCAGACTCGCTGAACATAGCGGACAATGAGGACTACTGAGAACTCAAGAACAATGACAATGGGTTTCTGATCCTACTTATGTACTGACTTTGTAGGAGCCTAGGCAGTTTGGATGCCCACCTTACTAGACCTGGAAGGAGGTGGGCGGTCCTTGGACTTCCCACAAGGCAGGGAACCTGGACTGCTCTTCGGGCTGATGAGGGAAGGAGACTTGATTATTGGGAGGGGGAGGGATATGGGAGGCGGTGGAAGGGAGGAGGCAGAAATCTTTAATAAGTAAGTAAGTAAATAAATAAATAAATAAAGACATAGTAAAGAGTTGTGCATCAACTTCAAGCAAGGACAGTGAAAGATCAGTCCAAGTTGTCCCAGAACTGCAGTGTTAATTTCATTCGATAGATGATTAAATTTGTCTAGCTCCTCACACATATGCTAGTTTTGAAGGTCTACTTGCTGTTTAGTTCCTGTAATTGTGAAAGGGATTCTATCATCAGAATGTCATTATGTTAGGATCAGCCGAGCTTTCATGTCTCCACTAATACTTCTCCATTCTAATACAGGTTTCAGGATCTACAGTCCTGCCGTGCAGACTAGCTCACACTAGGTCTTCATAGACAACTAAACACAGTTCTGTTATGTTTTGTCTTAAGACAAGAAGACATTTATTTTAGATGTTGTTTCAAGGTGAATACACCAGACACTAATTAAGACTTAACAGTTAGGTGGCTCTTTCCATTGTGATGGACAGGCAGTGACAGCTCACTCCCATCTTTGCAAATCATTATATATATATATATATATATATATATATATATATATATATGCCACAGAAAATATCAGCCTCAGATCCTGCCCCAAAATACCCACTTCTGCTAGCATGGCTATAGTTCTATAGATACCACAGCTCATCAAATGAAAGTAAACAGCTGGTAATAAATATTCAAACATAGGAACTATGAAGGACATTTTATATTCAAATAATAACAATCTTCGCACCTGTATTATTTCAAAGATAACTGAGCCTGACTTGATTTATTGAGACAGTAGCCATGTTTTTTGACCTCCTATACTATGTCTATAGCCACAATAATAGGTATTAAGATGTATCATTAATGTAAGAATGCCATATAGGGAGTATTATTGCATTCTGTACATAACAATTTTTCCTATTAAGCAACATTATAATTAACATCATTTTATACATAACTTGGTTGTCTGTATTCCTAGCAAAAGAAGTAGTCTCTTCCATTTCCGTGAATATAAATATTAATGGATTGTTAATTAAAAACTGAATAATTATGCTTCCCAAATTATTTTTTAATCTTTTTTAAAATCTCATTTTACATTCCAAACAGTTCTCCCCCACCCTTTCTCCTGTCCTTTTACCTTCTTCCAGTCCATTCCCCATCTACTCTTCGCAACAGATAAGTGCTCCAATAGGGAGTCATCAAAGTCTGGCACATTAAGTTGAGGCAGGACCAAGCCCCTCCGCACTACATTAAGACTAGCCTTGGCATCCCACCACAGGGGATGGACTTCGACAAGATAAGCTCATGCACCTGGGGTAGATCCTACTCCTAGTACCAGGGCCTTCTCAGGTAGTCAGAGATTCACCACAATCTGCCAGATATGGAGGGCCTAGTTTGGTCCCATGGAGTCTCCACAGCTGTTAGTCTAGAGTTCATAAGTTTCCATGAGCTCGGTACAGCTGCTTTGATTTCTCCATCATGATCTTGACCTCCCTTGCTTATCTATTCCTCCTTCTTCTCGTTGATTGGATTCTCAGAGCTTGGGCTGGCACTTGGTTGTGGATCTCTGCATCTAGTTTCATCAATTACTGGAAGAAGGCTCTATGATGATAGTTGGGGTATTCACCAATCTGATTCTGGAGAAGGACAGTTCGGGCACCCTCTCCGCTATGGCTAGTAGGAGACTTAGCTGGGTCGACCCTGTCGGGTTCTTGTGAATTGCCCTAGCACCAGGTTTCTCCTTAACCACACATTGGCTCTCTCTCAGTCAAGATGTCTTTTTCATTGCTCTCCCACTCCATTCCTCTCCCCCTTGACCATCTTTTCCTTTTATATCCTTTTTCAAGTTTCAATTCCTTTTGCTTGAAATGGAGCCAGGTATTTCATGCAATTCAGAGAGTTTTCGTGAGTAGTTAAATACATGAATTTGTTTCATGCCTGGAGATACAGCTCAAGTGGCAGAGTGCTCCTAATGTCAATGAAGCCCTCAATGATTCCTAGCATGGACTAAACTTGACATAATGGTGATGCATAAATCCTAGCAAGCAGGTAGAAGGGTCAGAAGATCATCCTCTGCTTATTTGCCAGGTTCAAAGGCAGCCTGGACTACACCAGACCATTTCTCAAAGAATAAGTTATAAAGACTTTGTGCAAAAGATTGGAAGAGTTGTAAACTCTTTAATGCTTTATACTTAATAACATTGAATTATTTAACTCTAAATTTAATACAATCAATTTATTTATTGTTTTTAAAAGTAAGGAAGGAACACAAAAACAAAAGGATGTGATATCAAAAATACGTGTATTCCTTTTTGAGATAAAGAATATTTGCTTTAACTCTAAACATTTCTTATGGCTTTCGTAAATCCATTAAAAAAAACTAAAGCTGGCACTTATCTGTATGTTCATGATGAGTTTTTGTTGTATTATTTACTCAAGTAAAAATAAATTGTGGAAATAAAATAAAACCCAAAAGTGTGACACTTGATGACTTTATTATAGGAAGGCAGTCACATAATAAGTCATGAATGTCAATAATTTGGTTTTTATAGTTGAAAAACTACATGTTTCTAATTTTAAAGGCCTTATGAATCATGATCCCACAACTAGGTAAGGTATTGGAAATGTAGTAGTATATAACCTTTCCCATAAAGGACAATATCACTGTCATTACTACTGACGACTTTGCTTTCATCAGTAAGTTTCTGGGCACTTATTAACAAAAACAAAATTACTACAAAAAGTAAAACTGGTGATTTTTCTCAGATGATTCAATATCTTAAAGAGCACTTAAAAAGCCCAAGTGAGAAGAAATGAAACACATAAACGGCCACAGAAATAACATCAACTGGCATTTTTATAGCCTTCAATTTTGCAGGTAAAATGCACTTAAAACTCTTGCCCATAAAATTCATACTGGTGTTTGTCTCTTTATTTTATTTTTGCTAGGTTTAAACAGACTCAATGAATGTTCATTGACTTTTGGTATTCAAATATCATCTTCAAGAATAAATGCAAATCATTCCAGAAAGATGATTCTCTATATTGTTCGTACATCTTGTTGTACTAAAAATTGCATAGAAAGTGAAAGGTATATTGCTAGAAAATATTGCAATGTACACTATATCGATTTATGCCATAAATATAAAACTAAAAATTTAAATTTCAAGCATGGACACATATGATCAAAAAGTTACACATATGATCAAAAGTGGAATTTGTATGACAAATTTTAAGCTTTTTATTTGCAAAAGTTTCATCCTCTTAATAAGATGTCATAGATATAATGACTCCCTTTATATCATGGAAATTATTTAGAAATATTTAATATTTTAATTTTGAAGAGACTTCTGGGCAAGCTGACAAATTTGAAGTTGCATATGAATGCTGAATGAATATAGTTAAGAGAATCTGCATTAGGATTACACAGAACTATACAAAGCTGCTGCTAAAAATCCAACAGCTTGTTGACTACTGTATGCTGTATAGCCAAGCCATCTATGGCCACAGATGAAAGTGGAAAACAAAACCATCACTGTTGCTGTTTGAGTAGCGACTGGCATAAACATTCAATTGATTTGAAATTACCACGTTTGACTAGACACTTGGCTCAGTAGTTAAAAACATTTGTTGCTCTTACAGAGGACCAAGGCTCATTTCCCAGAATCCATATGGCAGCCCTCAACCAACAGCAGCTCAAGGCTCAAGGGATCTGATGCCTTATTCTCAGTCATGTGGACATGAGAAACACACATGGTGCACATACACATGTGTAGGCAAACTCTTGTGTGCATAAAATAATAAAATTAATAATCTTGTGAGTTAGCTGATATGTGCCATTTCAACTTATGTGTAAAATGTGTGTCAATCAAATTAGTTATTATCATAATCATTACCTTAAATACTTGCCTATTCTATAATGTCACTAAAATACTGCAAATATATTTTAAAATATTAAGATAGAGCTGCTGTTTTCCAAACGGTACCAGCATTTATTTTTCCTGTGTATACATTGGATTAATTAACCACTCAGACCTACTTTCCTTAGGTGATAGAAAGCACTATTCTATTCTAAATATTAATGAAATGCTTTTTAAAAATACATATCAGTCATTTCATGGATGTCTTTCACAATTTGTTAAATATAGTGTCTTCAAGATTCATTATTGTAGTTATGTATTTTAGGCAATTTATCCTATTCATTTTTATGGCTAAATAACATCAGATAACTATCATCAGATGTTCTGAGTTTTAAATTGCTGAATATGAGTACAATGCAGAACCTAATTCTTATAAAATAACAATTTTGTTTGGAGTCCATCTCAAAATTAAGAAATGCAGGTATCAGCAGCTTTCTCCAAGTGTACTGGTAGCAGACTAATACAATCTCACTAATTCAAGATATTTTTTGAAAGTCTAATGATGTCACTGGTTTGTCAGATCACTTAAGAGACAATACTGTTAATCTTGTAGGGAAATGATCCTTACTAATTTCAATTGAACATCAATAGATAGGAAGATATTAGTATTATCATGGTCCACAGAGATACATACTTAGGACTACACATATTGAAGGGATGCAGCATAGACATCAGATCTATAATGATACAGTTAGCATCTGCTATTATCATTTGAACTGTTTGTGTTCTTTAATAATAAAGTATCATTATGCTATTTTTATTTATTTTTAAAAAGCCATTCTTTATATTTTACATACCAATCCCATTCCCCCTTTCTCCACACTCCAGCTCTCCACACCTTCTCCCCCTAGTCCCCTATCCCCTCCTCAGAATGGATAAGGCCTCCCATAGGGAGTCAACAAAGTCTGTCATAGCACATGAGGCAAAACCAAGCCCCCCCCCCTTATATAGACTGAGCAAGGTATCACTCCATAGGGACTGAACTCCAAAAAGCCAGTTCATGCACTAAGAATAAATCTTGATCCCACTGCCAGTGGCCCCACAAATTGCCCATGTCACATAACTGTAATCCATATTCAGAGTGCCTAGTTCAGTCTGATGAAGGTTCTCCAGCTGTCGATCTGGAGTCGGTGAACACTCTAGCTCGGGTCAGCTGTCTCCTTTGGTTTTCCCATAGTGGTTTTGACTCCTTTGCTCATATTATTGCTACTCCCTCTCTTCAACTGGACTCAGGGAGCTAAGTCCGTTGCTTAGTTGTAAATCTCTGCATCTGAATAAAAACAAACCCAGTGAGGTAACCTAGACCCAGAAAGACAAACACAGTATGTTCTCACTCATAACAGGCTATTAGACATAAAGCAAAGGATAATCAGCCTCCAGGCTATAACCCCAGAGAAGCTAGGTAATAAGGAAGACCCTAAGGGAGGCATACATGGATCCCAATGGGAAAGGAAAATAGACAAGAATTCCTGAGTAAGTTGGGAGAAAAATAAGAAAGAGGGAGGGAGGAGAAGAAGAAAAGGGTAGGTGGGAAAAGACTATTTGGGAACAAGATGGTTGAGTTTGAGAAATGGCAGAGAGGGAGGACAAGGAAAATGATATCTTGATAGAGGGAGTCACTATGCAGTTAGTGAGAAATCTGGTGCAAGGGACTAGTTTCCACCTGTAATGAGATTTATGACAATAATTGTCTTAATAGAACCTTTATCCAGCATTTAAATTTTTTAAAGTTCACGTTAATTCAAAGTCAATCCTGATAGCAAGAAACCTGGCACTAAGGAAATTCCCAGGAATCCACATGGATGACCCCAACTAAGACCCTAAGCAATAGTGGGGAGGGTGCCTGAACTGGCCTTCCTCTGTAAACAGATGGAGGACTACTCTAATGTCATCAGAGAACCTTCATCCAGTAACTAGTTGTACAGAGATCCACTACTAGAACTGGGCTGAGCTCCCAGAATCCAGCCGAAGATCGGGAGGAAAGATTATATGAGGAAAAGGTTCAAGGCCATGATGAAGAAACCCACAGAAACAGCTTGCCAGCGACGGGAGCTCACTGACCCTGGAACCTGCATAGGACCAAACTGGGCACTCTGAATGTGGGTAACAACAGTTGTGTGGCTGCAGAAGTCTGTGTGGCCACTGGCAGTGGGACTAGGATTTATCTCTGCTGATTGGACTAGCTTTTCAGAGCCAATACTCTTTGGAGGGTTGGTTACCTTGCTCAGTCTAGATAGAGAGAGCTGGGCCTTAGTCCAGACTCAATGTGATGGGACATACTTTTTTGACTCCCCATAGGATACTTTACTCTCTCTGAGGAGTGGATGGTGGGTGAGGTGGGTGGTAGGTGGGGAAAGCATGAAGAGTGGAGGAAGACAAAACTGTCATTGGAGTTTAATATAGGCATAGGAGCCATAATATTAGAAATTAGAATCTGGGTTAGAAATAGAGTTAAATGGCAAAATTTACCCATTTTCTTAATATGCATCCAGATCTCCATTACCTCCTGCCTTAGCTAAAAGGAGGCTTTCATACTTCTGTATATTCTATTATTTTGAAATAATAGGTATATTCTACATTATAGAATGATATGCCCTTGATTATCCTTTGTTCATACCTAATTTTGAATAATTATCTACATTTCTGGGTTAGCCTCTTACAAATAATTTCTAATATTAAATCTTAAAAAATAAACATTTCATCTTTATATCACCACCCATTTGAAGTAACTTTCATTAAAAATATTTTGATTTCTTTATTTTCTTGCCTTAAATAGGATGAGCTCTGGAAACTCCCATCCTCATTGTATATTTTCACCAAGATTATATTGAAGCTCTGAATGCAATAAATCCTGTGTTTTATGAATTTTTTCTTAGTTTGTGTTTGTCTTTAGGGTCAGTGATGAATATAGGGTCTTCTTCAATATTCTGTCTCAGGTTTTACATACATAATAAGAGCATTCAGTGAACAATGAGCAAACAAGAAATAATAAAATCTTTTTTTTTTATTAAGAAAGAAAAAAAAAATTTTCCGCCTCCTCCCAGCCTCCCACTCCTCCCACTCTCCCCCCCTCCCAACCTCCCCCCTCCTAACCTGCCCCCCCTCCTCTC
>NW_004949123.1:4749860-4797803 GCF_000317375.1 Microtus ochrogaster | reverse complement strand
AACTTTGTTAGAAATTAGTATGGCCACACCTGCTTGTTTCTTGGTTCCATTTGCTTGATAAGCCTTTTCCCAGCCCTTTATTCTGAGTAGGTGCCTATCTTTGTGGTTGAGGTGTGTTTCTTGTAAACAGCAGAGTGTTGGATCGTGTTTTCGTATCCAATCTTTTAGCCTGTCTAAAATAAACGATCTTCACTAGAAACATTGTAATATTCTGTCACTTTAAGAGACAAGCCATGCCCACTCCCTGCAGCCTCTCTCCATCCCTTGCCATCTTGGCTCTTTCTCTTCCTTCTCCCCCTCTCTATGTCTGTCTCTCTCTCCTTTCTCTCCCTCCCTCCCTCTCTCTCTCTCTTTCTCTCTGTCTCTGTTTCTCTGTCTTTCTCTCCCCCCTTCTCCCCTTTTTCCTTCCCCTCCATAATCCACCTAACAAATATTTAAGTCTATTTTGTACGATGTGTTTGCCTGTGAGCCTCCCACCCACTGCCTGCTCACACAGCTCTCCAAGGCTGACACATGGCTGGGGACCGCCACCTTGGTTTGTGGACCTGCCACCACCAGGACCCCACAGCAAGCTGCTAGGACCTGCAGCAAAACCATAATACACATGAGTGCCCTGGGCAATTTTTCTGACATCATGGGAGCAATACAATAAAGATAGCAGCATTGTTTTAAAATGTCCCACAAGATGACTAACTTTCTACATACTGCTCATACTCAGTGAATATACTAAATTACTTGCCATGTTCTGAAATAATTAAATGACAAAGTAGATGCCTTTCAACCCAAATTCATGGAAAATGAAATATATCTAAGGAGTGCTTACCCCAAACACCCTGGTCAATAGCAGACATAGGTGATGCCTGCCAAGAGTGCACATCCCCTACTTTGCTTATTCATCACCTTACAGGTCAGTGTTCAAACGGCTTTGGAAATTAGCTCAAAGTGATTGGTTTTTCTTGTACTATGTCTTTCAGTCTTAGCTAATTATTTAAATAATTTGTTAATTTTTCTGCCTAAGATTTAAGAACTTGAAATTAAACTATTATAAATAATCCTTAAATATAGTTTTTAAATAAAATTAAAGCAAGCCTAAAGAAGACACAAACTTAGAAGAGACAATATTGTAGCTCTTATGGAGAAGAAATGAAAAGTGAATTCTACAGTACATTTCTTATATCAAGTATGCATTTCAGCACATGGCTGTACTCTTGAAAAGAATTTATTTAGATCAAGTTTCTAAATTGTAGAAAATGCTCAATGTTCTCTGTGATAAATTATATAAAGGGGTGCCAGTGAGCTGAGGTGATGCTTCCAAACAAACACATTATGCACTTTAATTATCTAATTGTATAGTATAAGCTTCTCTATGTTGTGTATCTATATTAATTTTAAAAAGTGAATATTGTATTGAAAAGTTCAGAGGTTGGGATTAACTTTAGCTTGAATTTTGTTAAATTCGTTGCTAGAATTTTTATCTATTTGATCTAAAGATTTCATATTAAACCATTTACACATTAACATTCATATCTTTGTTTACAATTTAAAATTCTTACCATGTTTCTTCATGGAAAATAAAAATATGGCAATTAGATATGTATTCATTTTAAGTTTAGTCATATACACACATACACATACATGCATATATATAATGATTCTCCCATGTAATGACATTTCACTTGTATTTTAATAAATAAAACTTGCCTGAGGATCAGAAAAGGAAAACAGTCATATTGGTTAGCCTTATAGACCAGGCAGAAATAACACACACCTCTAATCCCAATAGCTTCACTAGTTGCCATAGGAACTGGACTGTGAATGCCTTTAATTCCAGAACTTATAGAGAAGATTACAAAACAGGAGGAGACAACTCAGACACAGTATCATTCTGAGATTCCTGGAGGCAGGATCACCCTTTTTGGACTGAGGTCGAAGTAAAAGCCGGTAGCTGGCTACTTTGCTTTTGGGGTCTTCAGGTTAAATCTCAATTTCTCTCTGACTTTTTATCAATCGTGCTTTATCCCAGTTTCTCAGACTTAGATATTCTATTAATCACTCCTCTAAAGATGAAAGCTTTTGATTTTCTGTGACATGACTTTTAAAATTATTAAGTTTGACCTCAGTTTTTTCCAAAGTGTCACAAAAAAGCAAATCTTTCCAGTTGGTGCAAATTAAAAATTAAGTGTTCAATAATCAAATCTTTCAATGCAGTTATTAAAGTTCATAAAATGGTTTTGTCTCTCTCATTTTGAGATCAGTGTTGAAGTCATGAATGAAATTGATATATCCTACAGTCCACTCCTATCTGTGGCTCCCAACAGGAAGTAGCTTTTGCATATATCACTGGAGCACATCACAAGGATAATATGGCATTTCATGGGTCACTCAACACAGAAAATCTATTATCTCATCTCTTAATGGCATTGAATAGAGAATAAGTATGAAAAATAGTGCTCATACTTCAGAAACCCCTTAAAATTAACTTTCCATGTCTTTAAATCTCTTGCAAATGTAATATTCATAACAGATTAAACTAAAAATCAATCAAAACCAAGTAAAAGTTGTGTGGTTATCATAGCCAGTTAATCTTACAAATAAAGAAATATAGTATTTTTATTTAATTCTGTTTCATTATAGTTATTAGATAGGTTCTTTCATAATTTTTATATAGAAAAAATAAATTTTATTGATCTATACTAAAGAAAAGGAAAAAATTATTCCAAAATAGTCATTTTAAGCAATGCATCCCCTAAATATTTCATAAACCACTTTTAAACACCCTAAGTTTTGTGTATAAATGGTTCAAGACTAGAAAAGGATAAAATCAATATATTTAAATAATCATGTGTCATTAAAAATAACACCTGTAATTTATTATTATATCAAGTACAAAGAAAACTTTGTGGTGTTGCAAAACTATCCACTTTTCCAGAAATAACCAAGAGTGTTAGAAATATCACAGAAACTATTAGTTAGAAATACTTCCAGGTCTTATTCTTTAAGAACCACAAATATAAAGGTTTGTACGGAACAGCGACCCAACAAAGATGTCCACATGCTAGATCTCTAGGACTTGTAAATATTTCACTTTGCATGGCAAAATGGACTTGCAGCTATGGTAAGGTGTAGCATAGTGGGATTATAATTTGAGCTTCATCATATATAATATTTTATGAGAGACATAAGGAAATTACAGACATAGATAGTAGTACTATTACAGTATCAGGGAAAACATCTGCAGATTTATTCCACTTCAGGATTGTCAAAGAGGACAAGACCCAGAAACAAAATAGACTCTAGGGGAGAGAGAGAGAGAGAGAGAGAGAGAGAGAGAGAGAGAGAGAGAGAGAGATTTTTCTTCAACATATTGAAGCAATTTAGTGCTTTAGCTTCAGGAGACTTTCTTTTAAGGACTTTCTTCTCCAAAAATTTTCATAGTCATAATAGAAAAACAGATTACATTGTTTAGGGACAGGGAACTTTTGGTGATTTTCTACAGCAATGGTTAGATAGTAGTAATCCACTTCTTTTATGATTTAATTTTCCTTTTTAAACATACTTTCCTGTAAAATATAACTTTTTTTTAATGAATGCATTAAGTTTAACTAAGATTTGGTAGCTGAGTCCAGTGTCAAAAAACCGGTAACAAGCAAGAAGATTCCATTAGCAGGCAAATACCACAAGTTTTTTGTGAAATTGTGAGAATTAATGTTGGCAAAGAACTTGAATGAAGTACAGTAGGACGTACTTAGAGTGAACACAAGTTGGACTGTTGTCAAAGCTCGATATATTGTGTTTATTCAGTAGGAGGCTATCAAGGACCGCCCCAACAACAACAACAACAAAATATTTCTTACCAGCATAGAGGCGTGGGAAAGAGGAAGACAATTCACACAGCAGTATCAGGAAGGAGTTTCAGGACTTGTTCAGATCCCGAAATACCCGTGTTAATTTTTGCAACCGCTTTTATATCAGTATAAACTGCTGGAGAAGGTAGCAAAAAAAGCTTATTAACATTCTGTTTCCTAGGTAGTGGGAATGATTCAAGTCACAAGTCACAAGTTGGTCAACCCTTGGTCCTGGAAAATGAAAACGCCTCCTCTTCAGGTGACCTCATAGTTACATTGGAAAGGAGCAGAATTACATTAGCATATTACACCACAGGATGTGTCCAAGGCTACTGCTAGTCACATTCTTTATGAAAAGAGGGTAAAAACCCATCATGTGAGTTCTGATTTAATTCTAATTTTGTAATTTGGAAAAGGATTGATATGTTTTGTTTTGCTTTGCTTGTATGGATGTTTAAATTCACTAGTAATCCCACTGAGTTCTGAGACGATTGTGTTTACTGGACACTAAAGATTTGAGAGCCATGTTCTTGGCTACCACAGTGTGTTGCAAGAGCTGCAGGCTGCTTTCCTGCCACCCCAGCTCCCAGTTACCTGACTAGCTTATACCCCAAAATAACAGCACACACATTGTATTCTTTTAAACACTGCCTGGCCCATTATATCTAGCCTCTTCTCTGCTAACTCTCACACCTGGACTAGCCCATTTCTAATAATGTGTGTAGCACCCCAAGGTGCGCTTACTGGGTGATTCTAGCCTATGTCCATCCTGGGTCGGAGCTGAATAGCGTCTGCCTGGGAGAGGGGAGCATGGCCTCTGAGCTCACTTCCTCTTCCTCCCAGCATTCTGTTCTGTTTACTCCTCCCACCTATGTTTTAACCTATGAGGGCCAAGCAGTTTCTTTATTACTTAACCAATGACCTTCCTCCATCAACAGTGCTTAGAACAGTTGTCCAATGTTGTGACCCCTTAATGTAGTTCCTCATGGTATGGTAACACCCAGTCATAAAATTATTTTCATTGCTAGTTCATAATTGTAATTTTGGTATAGCTAAAAATCATAATATAAATACCTGTGTTTTCTGATGATCTTAGGTGACCCCGGTAAAAGAATCATTTGTCCTCCCAAAAGGGCCATGATTCACAGGTTGAGCACTGCTTGTCTAGAAAAATAATACATTTCTTTAAAAAAGAATCCAACTGAAGTCTATTTTGCCTTTTGTCTCATAATAGTGTCAATAGACAAAAACACACAAAACTGAATGATTTTATTACTAATTCCATCACTTTACAATTCAGGAAGGGGTATATTCAGGTGTTATTTAGCAAAGAGCCGCAGTGGATTGTAGAGTTAAAAACTGTCTGCTTTATCTGGATTATCTAACTGTTGAAGATTAATTATAAATAATCTTCCTTTAAAATTATTATAACAACCTCTTTCATTTCTGATTGTGTCAATGTGATTATCCCTTGTTTTTCCTTTTATCTTCTTTTCTTTCACATTCTGGTGAGTAGGTGTCAAATTTGGGGTTACTATTGTGATGAAGTATCGTGACCAACACCCAAAGGCAGCTTGGGGAAAAGAACTTATTTAACCTTATAATTCTATATAGAGTCTATCACGGACAGAAGGTAAGGCAGAAATTCAAACAAACCAGGGACTAGGAGGCAGGAGCTGCTGCAGAGGTTATGGAGGAGTGCCGCTTACAGGCTTGCTTCTGAGGCTTTCTTATACACTTCAGATCTACCTGCCCTAGTGTGACACTGTTCAAATAAGCTGGATCTTTCCACAGCAAACACTAATTACAAAAAATATCACAACAGGTCTGCCCACAGGCCAGTCTGGTTAGGACATTTTCTCAATTGAGTCTTCTACTTCCCAAATTTCTCTATGTTTTGCCAATTCAATATAAAATTAACCGACTTACCAGCTCTAAAAATATTGCCTTGTCAAACAAGTCAGTTTTTTTATTATTCAAAATTATTTCCTTCTTTTGTCTCACATTTATTTCAGCTCTTTTTTCATTACTTTTATTATTATTTTACTAACATTTGGCTCAGCTTGTTTCTATTTTTCTAAAGCCTTGAGATGTGAGACAAGATTGTTTACTTGAGATCACAGGCATTTCTCACCACAAACATCTCTTTTAGAATTGCTTTTGCTACATCCCATACGTTTTAGTATAGCCCATTTCTATTTCATTTTTCTAAAATTACTTTCTGATTAGACTTTGAATTTCTCTACTTGCTTAAGAGAATGTTGTTTAATTTCCACATACTTGTGAATTTCCTAATTTACCTTCTGCTACTGACTTCAAACTTTAGACAAATGTGTTTAGAAAATATACTCAACATGATTTTAGTTTTCTTATTTTTAGAAGTAGTTTTATGACTCAAATGAACTATATACCCCAAAGAATGTTCCATGTGTACTATAGAGCATCAGAATTTTAAAGTCAGTTGATTATAAATATGTAATCAACAAATTGTGAGGAAAATAGAGATAACTGAGTCACAGGTGGAAATATGCCTCAGTGCATAAAGGGTAGAGTCAGGGTTGAGAATATGACTCAGTGGGAAACGTACCTGTCTCTCATGCATAAGGACCTAAGTTCAATACACAGAACCATATAAAGCTGGATATAGTTAGACGTGTTTGTAGCTTCAGTGTACCTAACTATGGTGAAATGGGATGTGGTGATAGAAGACTTACTGGAAGCTATTGGGCCAATTATCCTGACATACACTCGTAGCAAAAACAGGAAATCCTGCAACAAGCAGGGGGAACGGCTAAGACAAACACTCAAGGTTTTCATGTGATTAGCATATATGTACTATAATACCTCCATTCATGGTCAAACACAGAAAGAATACATGTACTTACAACACACATGAATACTCAGAAGGTGACACACAGATCTCTGTGAATGTGTCAAGATTTATAAAACTGGTCCAATGTTTGAACTTATCCCCATTCAATGGTTGAACATTATGAAAGTCTCTATTTGGAAAGACAAATATTTTATTCTCAATACTTATACAAATAGGAACAAACTGAGAAATATTGAAAAATAATGTAGATTACAAAGTGTTTACTACATAAAAAATAAGTTGGAAATTACTGCCAAAGCAGTAAAATATAGCCAGGCTCTAAGGAACAGCTACAGAAGTATAGGACAGTTTGCTAAAGATATTAGAATGAGTAAAGTAGTGGCAACACATGAAAGGGAATATAGATGTGTGTTTCTTCCCATTAGCATGATTTAAAACACATTAATTGAACACTTGATTTGGTGTTGCAGCAATATAAATTTCACTATAAGGTGTTAAGCAAAAATCTTGAAATTTTATGTGACTTTCTGAATAAAAATATTTCATAAATATTATGTGGTAGAGAACTATACTCTGTGAGATCAGAAAACCCAATAGCAATATTTATTGTGTGTAAGAGATGTATAAATGCCTAACGTTACCATGGAATCAGAATGCAATATTGTGGCTGAGATCTCAAAAATCATAGAGAAGCTCAGTATTATGCATTTACATAATATGATTCATAAAAAGAGGTGTTCCTACAAGTTTGAGGTTTCTGATAGCTATAGATTATATACTGGATGGCAAATCTTTAGATCAAATTTTGTTACTAGTGTTTTTTAAAGAGTGGCTTGTTCTAGTCTACCATGCAGATTGCGCTATGTACTACTGATGAGGCAATGATGCTCTTTGTCTAGCAAGTGACAATCACATCATATATCAGGGTTATCCTCTCTTATTGTCATAATTAGTAATATGCTTTAGGCATTTATACTTTGGAGCAACATCGGTCTCTACTTTGAATATTTTAAGATAACTTTCCCTGATGCAGAAGTTCTCCACTATGATAAAATTAAACTCTAAACTGACATTCATTCATCCTAATTCAGGCAGCAAGGCAGTCTCTGTATCAGGGTGGAGTCTGCAGAGAAACAGAACTAAAAAGATTAAATTGAAATATGAAAAATGCAGGAAAATGAATAAAACACGATATCTCTCTCTCTCTCTCTCTCTCTGTGTGTGTGTGTGTGTGTGTGTGTGTTTGTAAGTTTGTGTATAGATAGATAAGTGATAGTTCATAAATGAACAGGATTCCATATATTTATAGAAGTTATTGGTTCCCATTATTATGGAAGTTGAGAAAGCTCACAAAATTCTACCTGCAGAGCTGGAGACCCTGGACTATTAGTGGAATAATTAGTTTAGTCTTAGTCTCCAGGCTTCACCACCAAGGACTTTCAACTCAAGTGAAGAAACAGGGGAATTCTGCAAATCTGAATGATTTGGGGCACAGGTATAATAGGCTCCATAGACTGAAGTCTGAATAACAACCAATATCTAATATAAGTACTTTTTCAGATTAAAAAATACTTGTAATATTTATAGCTCTTTATTATGTTGGGACTCTCAAATATCAGAAGATGGCAGCTTAGGTTTGTGAAATCAAATATAGGACTTCCCTGATTCAGTCAAACGATAAAAATGTTAACATATGTCTTCCCACCAACACCTTTTAAATAGAAATACTCTCATTATAAATATGTGTTATATGCATATACCTATATATGACATTTCTAATATGTATAGACACATACACACACACACATATATATATACATACACACAAATATGTATATATATATATATATATATATATGTGGTGTGTGTGCAGTCAATGTAGTGAATATAATTAACTTTATCACTGTCCTCACAGGTCAGCTGCTGTTATACGACAATGATAGAGAAAGAGAAAGTGTTCTCTGTTTCTGTCTCTATTATCTCATTTTGATGGTAAGTGGATAGCAGTATTAGACAAACAGGGGCTACTGAGCAGTGTTCCAAGGGCTTCAAGACTGAAGTTATGTCACATATCATCAGCACAACAAATGCTAGACCATTGTGAAGAGATAGTTAGAATGGACAATATGGACAATATTATGTGGGTTAGTTGGTCCAATTATGTTTTCTCTTGTAGGTTTATGAAGGATTAGATTCTGGATGGAATTCTGTTGTTGTTTTCCGAACTTCCTAATAAAGCAAATAGGTCCGAATCACAAATGTGTGCTTAAGTCAATGGATTGCTTCATTTTCTACATCTTTCCTATGTTTTTGATGTTCTCATTTCACCTTTTATACTCAGAAAAGATGCTAATATGTCTTAGAAAAAGGAATCCTTGTCAACACAAGTCCATTTTAGAAACTGTCTATGAAACAGTGGAAATTTTCTCAAGGGGGGATGCTTTAAAAGGCCATCCAATTCTAGCACTCTACATGTCTCTTTTGCAGTGCTTCAGAATTCTGCTTCTCTCTCTGTAAAGCCCTTTAAGATTGGAAGCCCCACATATATGTGCACAAGAAGGTAATATCTAAAATGATAGACCTAGAAATCTTCAGTATTGGGCATTCCACAGAGAACTTTACACAAGACAGTACGTAAATCTTCTAAAATCTATTCTGTTCAGAATAACAATACCACCAAATTCTGCTCTATTTTCCTTTCCCATTGACTGCTAATGCTGACCTGCAACGGGGAGTTCTGTGTGGAATGACTTACAGCTTCTTCAATTAGATGTTATTCTGTCAGACCCTGCCACACAACCCACCATTTCCCAGGGCAAATTACCTGTCTGTTTAGAGCAGCAACCCACCAAACTGAAGTGCAATACTGACAAACCAATTTTTCAAATGAATTTGTAGAGACTTCCCCCGAAAGCAAGACAGTGGAAAAAAGAGTGTGGTTCTCACAAGAGAGAAATAGATTTTCTGCTTTGGCTGTTTAGAAGAACTTCAGATGATAAATGAGCGGGAAACAACAGTATCTGCTGGTTTTCATGGTAAATGACTCTGTGTCATTCATCTAGTTATCAAAATATTCAAGGTATCTGAGGAATATTTAAAAAGATACTTCAGAAATATTGATATTGTTTCCCCCATTCTACCTATATTCCCCAAACAAATAAACAAAATGTTATGGTAAAACTTTTCAAAAATGAATCTCTAATATTGCAGTATAGATAGACTTATATCCTTAAGCCTGAATACATATATGTGCATCTCTTCTGATTATTGACACAATTTCCTCTTGATTTTTAAATCTTTGTCTTAATCATTTTACACATCCATGTGGTTTTTCATTCTTAATTAGTTGTTTCCGTATGTACTATGTGTGCAATGTGAGCCTGTATGTCTGTGCTTATTCTTATGTATAGCTATGTTTGGGCACGTGCCACCGTTGATATATGCTGGGAATATATATTACTTCATTGCTTAATGAAGAACAGACTGCCTGATAGCTGGACATGATAAAATTAGGTGGGATAGCCAAACTGAGAATGCTGGAAGGGAAAATGGCAAAGTCTGGAGTCTTCAGCCAGATATAGAAGGAGCAAAACATGCTGGAGAACAGGCAAAACCAAGAGCAACATTGCAATATATAGATTAACAGAAACTGGTTAATTTAATTTGTAAAAACTACATAGTAATAACCCTGAGCTATCAGTTTATCATTTCAAATTAATAATAAGCCTCAGAGGGAAAAATTGGGAGCAACCACCAGCACAGAAAAACTAAAACTCTGTCAACAGTTGATAGTAAGTCCTCTATTAATTAAGAAATATCTCAGGGACTTGGAGTTATTCCTTACAGTTGTACTTAGATATGGCAATTGGAAGTTTTCTTCTTTAATCCCATTAGTTAATCTTTAAGACAACACCCTCTACTATCGTGTGTTAACTCTTGGTGCCTACATTGAAAGTATCAGCCAGATGAAGAGACCACTATACACAAACATATGTCAGTTCAGCTGGATGGATTAGTTCCATATTTGTCTTTAACACATTCTCCTTCTGACTTTTCACTTTGCATTCATCAACCACTGTTTCAAATTAAACAAATAGGTGACAGAGAGATTATTCGAAGGCTAATCTGTAAATACCTTCTCATGAAGCAATATCTCTATAATATTCAGTCTTCTCATTAAAAAAGTCTTTTAATACCGCGTTTATATTTGTCAGAAGATTTCTGGGTTGATGATAAGTTTATGTACTTTATATTGTAACCATTTTGAAATGTGAATCGTGGTTGTTTGTTATTTTGGATAAGATCTCTTCTATCATATTCTGCTTGTTGATGGTCTTTTAATACTTCCAATATCTTAAAGAAAAATTATCCACTGCTTTCAGTCTGCCCTTTATTGCATTGTTTGAGAGTTACTCAATTAAATAAAGGATATAAATCTGAAAGGTTGTACACTAAGTACTTTTGCTGCAAACTGCAACATGAGTACTTTATTTCCCTATACTTCATGGTTTATAGATTACAGTAAAAATATGAACAGATTATACAAAAAGTATGGAAATCAACCACTGAGGCCCATGACTGTGTCCATCAGTCAATAATGTTATCATTAAACATTTTGTGTTCTTGAAGTGTTTTTGTAAAAATATCTTAATTTTTATCATTATTTCCTTCAAAATAAATATTAACAAGTCTGAAACTTTGCATCAGAAAAAATTAAGCTAAACTAAGTGTTCTTTCTAAGAACGTGTGCATTGCCATACATTTGTGATCCTTAATTATAAAAGTGCTTCATAAATGTCATAAATAGTAGCATTCCCTTGTAAAGTAGTCCATTCTTTCCTACTTATATTTACTGTATGTATGAGTGATGTTCATGTGATTGCAAGAAGATAACTTTGCATTGCTATTAGTTTTCTGTTTCAACATTTATGTTGATTCCAGGGGTTGAATTTACGTCACCAGACTTACAAAACAAGCACCTCTGCTCACAGAACCATCTCTCCAGTCTTAAGACATTCTTTTCTTGAAACTAAGCAATCATATTTAAATATAAGTGACCATTAGCCCTCATAAACAATAATAGAGCAAGTTAATAATAAAATAATCCTCTCTGTAACAATACACATTAATATTCAAAGAAGCAGTATCTTCTACGGTGAGCACTGATATAATTGAGTTCACCATTACTTCTCTCTCCTAAGTCAGCAAGTGAAGTTGCTTCAAAGTCCATCATAATCATTATTCAAAAATACTTTACTCTCCCATCCCTCAAATATTCTTTTTTTAAAACTTATTTTACGTACATTGGTTTGAAGGTGTTAGAGCTGGAACTGGAGCTACAGACAGTTGTGAGCAGCCGTATGGATGCTGTGGGAACTGAATCGGTTGTTCTGGAATAGCAGCCAGTGTTCTTAGGGACTGAGCAACCTCTAGGCACCCTCAAATATTCTTGACTTCTTTATCATCAGTTTTTTATATTACTGTTAGGTTTTTTGTTTGTTTTTTTAAAATTCATTAATTTATTTTTTTAAAAAAAATTCTTCATTTTACATAACAATCCCACTCCCTCAACTTTCCTCCTTATCCCACACCCCATCCACACCTCAGAGAGGGTAAGACTGCCCATGGGGAGTCACCAGTTTCTAGCACATCTCCTTGAGGCAGGACCAAGTTTATCCCTACTATATCTAGACTGAACAGGACATCTCTTCAAAGGGAATGGGCTCCAAAAAGCCAATTCAAACAGTAGGAATCCTGGTCCCACTGTCAGTGGTCCCGCAGTCTTTCCCAGTCACACCTGCCACCAAATTCAGAGGGCCTAGTTTGGTGCTAGGCTGGTTAGTTTTATTTTTTTAATCTTCCTGGTTAAAAAAAAAATTAATCTAACTAATACTCAAGCCATTTTGCTTTGTAATAAGTGCTCCTGGATGGCTGTTATTATAATCTCTATGGACAATGAAAGTCCAGTGTCAAGAGGAGAGACTATGTTGCTCTAATTATTTTTTGCACTTATCCTTACAATAATGGCAAACTCATATATCCATCATTATTTGTGCAATCAGCGAGAGGTGACATACAGTAATGCATAGGCACACCAAGATATGACTTGCATAGACATACCCTGAGAAAACCATTTAAAACTCCATTGCTATGTTAATTTCCAACTTGCGTAGATATACAAATTCTATGCACAACATTCCTATTTCTTTAAGCTGTCCTTTTAGGGCAGTCAACACTTGTAGTTTTTCCTGTCAATAATTGCTAGCTTGAGAGCTCTATAATGAGAGCAAGGTGTTACATATTGTTTAAATTATTATCATAGGAAATAAAACCTGTTCCAAACCCTTTGTGTCCTATATAAGCCATTAATTAGCTTCATTTTAAAGGAGCATCAAAATTACAAGGGAAAGGACAGTGGATTGACAGAGAAAGTTTATAGACTTAGGACATTAAAATTCATTACCTTTAGTGAAAGCTGTTATACAAGCTCATAAATTTTATCAAAATGTTTGATGACCGAGTATTTATTGCTCCTTAAAGATAGAATAAAATGCCGAATTCGTACATGACTTGTAAATTTTAACCTACAATTGTTACACGTTTTCAGTCTGTAAGGGGAAAATTAGGAAATAACTGAGGGTTAATTTTGTATAAAACTAAAATGCATATTTCTTACTTCACAATTAAAATGATCTAAAACAATATTATATTTGTATATTCAATATAGAAAGGTGAAGATGTTTTATAATTCTTGTTATATGTGCTGATGAGAATCATTTGCTCTCTCCCATCACATTTTGCAAAAGAACCAAAATAAAATAAATTAGCCGACTGGTAACTCCTAAGTGTTTTATGCAGAGGAAAACATACAGGTAAGTCAATGAGATAAACTTTTAAGTTAGGAAAAGCTAGGAGGCTAACTCATCTCATTACAAAAATCCTACAGGTAAATCCTGCTTGAAAACCAATAACACTTGGAATTAATGGCTTCTGTGCTTTCAAATTCATCATTCTTGCATACTGGAAGTAAAAGTTGTGTAGCTTGATTTTCTTGTGGTACTCCTAACAGTGGGAATGGGAAGTGTCTCTGACTCCTTTGCCTACTCCTGTGGCCATTTTCCTCTTCCCTGGGTTGCCTCGTCCAGCCTTGATATGAGGATTTGTGCCTACTCTTTTTGTAACTTGTTAGGCAGTGTTAGGTTGATGTTTCTTGGAGCCTGCTCTTTCTGAAGGGAAAGGGAGGTAGGGCTTGGACTGAGAGGAGAGGAAGAAAAAAAAAAACTGTGGTAGGATGTAATTATGTGAGAATAAAAAAAATAAATTTAATAATAAAGAAAATAAACAACAAAACAACTTCACATAATTGAAGTGCTCCTAGCGAATCATCACATAGAAGCTTGCAACTCAACTAGGTAGGATAAAAATAATCCAGATTGCACTGGTGTATGAAGCTATGAGGAGTCACAGAGAACATCTGAAGGTTGGCACTTTAAGAGACCAGACATGATCATTGGTGAAGGTGCAGCCTCAATAGCAATTGAAGGCCCAGGATTATAAGCCCATGTAGAGAAGTTGAGGCTGAGCACAATAAAGAGAGCCAATGAGAAGTATTGGTGAAAACACAACCCAAAAGCAGAAAACTTCATCAGTTTGGAAAGGCCGGTACCATGGGAAGACCACCAAAAAGAGCAAAAGCGAGGAGTAGATCATGAAGGATCTAATAAGGCAGATATGTAAAACTGAGGTCAATCTTTTCTTGGAGCCCAGCAGACTTGAACGAAATCCTAGATATTGGACATTGCGTTAGTCTGTGTTTTGTTCAGGTTGTTTCTGTTCTCTGTTCATATCTCTTGAAGTAATGATTATTTAATTTATTTTTGATTTCATAGGTGCTCACAGTTGAGAGACTTAATTTTAAGGAAGTTCTATATTTTAAGAGAGATTTCGAGTTTTAAAAAGAGTGAAATTTAAAGTGCTTGTATTTGTTAAGAATAGTAAAACTATTTAAGTTTGTAAATTGCTTTATATTGTGATGTTAATTTTAATGTGTCATTTTGGGAATGAGCAAGATAGGAAAGGTTGTGGCTTAAAAGAGTTAAGTTTGTGTATCAAGTTGACAAGGGGCCAATTGTAGTGTCCAATTTTATGTCCACATCACACAAGCTAGGATGACCAGAGAGGAGGAAAAACTCAACTGAAGAAAGGCCTCCTTAAAATGCAGTATAAAGACATTTTCTTAATTAGTAATCCATGGGAGAGGACTCAGCTCATTGTGGTTGGGACCATTTCTGGGCTGCTGGTCCTGGGTCTATAAACAAGCAAGCTAAACAAGTCATTGGTGTGCAAACGAGTAAGCAGTATTCCTCCATTACCTCTGCATCACCTCCAGCCTCCAGGTTCCAGCTGTTTGAACTCCTGTCCTGGCTTCCTTTAATGATGGACTATGATGTGGACATATAAAGGCAAATCAACCCTTTCCTTTTCAGTTTTCTTTTGGTTACATTTTGTTACAGGAATAGAAACCCTAAGGTACTATTTTATTACTAAAGAAATGCAAAGAATGCTAATGACATTTTGTTATATTAATGCAACAGTTCCTTTCTCATCCCTCATCAGAGAAGCTTCCTACTGCAACATGTGGGAACAAATACAAAAATCTACAACCAGACATTGTGCAGAAAGTGAGAGATATTTTAACACTCAATCCTAAGCAGGATGTCTCCATCAAATTCCTCCCCTCAGGTCTCAGAGAAGTCTGAAGTAAAACAAGCAGAAAGAGGATAAGAGTCAGAAGAAAAGTCATCAAGGGAAGGATGATGCCTTTTAAAGACAGTAGGAACAGCTCACATATGAACTCACAGATACATGGACAGCATGCGCTGGCCCTGCATTGGGTTGCACAAAATGGAGCCCTAGAGCTGAAAGAAGTGGACACAAAATTCCATCCTTAATCTAGAAGCTATATCCAATAGGAAATCATTTGCAATTTCTCTCCAAGAGTCTCCCTAGGAAAACAAACTACTCTTAATGGCAGGGCTCCATTTCCAGCAGGAGATGGCCCACAGAAAACAAAATTAAAGGCTTCTTTGGAGGTTCTTTTTCTCATAATGCCTTTTAAATTCTGACTTGCTTTTCCTTCCTTCCTTCCTTCTTTCTTTCAAAACCTTTGCTTCCTCTCTCTTCTCCCCTTCCATTCCTCCCTCCTTCCTTTATTAAATTACAGCTCCTGTATCTATTATTGCTTACATTTTGTGTTTTTATGGGATTCATGAACATGTGAATTAGTCTCTGTTTTTGTTTCTTGTGCCTTTTCTTGGCCTCTTTTCTTTCTGTTTGTTTTGTCTTATTAAGATGTTTCTGTTTTCTTTTCTGTTATTTTATTTTATTTTGCTATTGTTCCCTAAATGCATGTTTTCTAATAGTAGACAGAAAGACAGTACATCCAGAGAAAACAGAAAGGACAGAGAGGAGTGATTTTTGGATAAGCCCTAATTAAGAAATATTGTATAAAAATAAGGCATCTGTTTTCAATATAAAAAAAGAAAAATTGCTTTTATCATAGTGGTTTGGAAACAGAGAAAAAGACAGGATATGGACAGGAAGACACGCCCACTAAGAAAAAACTTATTGGATCAGATGGTACTGAAAAAAACTACATTGAATGTAGTCAATAACGTCCATCTACAAAATACTACATTTATGTACAAATTTTGTATTTCCAGACAATTATTTATGACAGTAAGTTACAATCTGAGTATCATATGTAAAAACACTAATCAAATCTAAATTCTAAGTATTGAAAGTAAAGCAGAGCTTAAACAAATAGTTCTCTTAGTAGCAAAGTTTTAAAATAGGAATGATTTTGTCTCTGTGATTAAACATGTATTTCACTTTATAAAATATTTGTTAGAGTACTGTTGAATTCTTCAGTATGAAACTTTGTCATTCAGTAACATCCTTGCCTTTGCAAGACAAAATATTTTAAAAGCCAAATTATGACATCTTGAGTAAATATCATAACTAAATATTTCAAGAAATTGAATAATATTTTTAAAAATAATAATTATATTGGATTTTTAATAAAGCAATTATTTTCAACTATCTCAATAATATGTGACAATTATTTTCTTTTGAATTATTTTGACATTATAAGTAAAATTTTCAGCATGAAAATATAGAACAAAAGTGCAAGTTTTATTTTTTTGTCTTTTAATTTAAATATGAGTACATAACCTCCGTAAAATTAAAATAAAATTATACTTTCAGTATAATCTTTTAGGATGCATTGGTTTACGAATATGGCCCATGTTAAGAATTAGCAGAGAAGAGCAGAGTAAAAATCCAGCAGAGAGGAAATCAGTTTGGTCTCCACATTATGACAGCTACAGAAAGGTTTCCTGCTGTCAACCAACTTTAGGATAGAGGCAAATTAGCTCTTCCGTGTTTGTCAAAGGGGCCACAGCCTTTCCGAGACCTTGTACTTCATCCTTACAGAAACGGGAACTAACACATCCTTGTATGCTCCATAGAAAGGAGTCATTAAAAATGATTTTAAAATAGTAAGTTTGTGCTCTTTTTTTATGTAAGAATAAACGTTATACTTACCTACCCTGCCACTGTAGCCATGAGAACTAGTGATACCCTAAATGTGGAAAATGCAAAGAGATGATAAAATAACAACAGCAAGGGCAACAGCAGCAAAACAAACAAAAATAAAAAAAAATCCTAGCGTGGCTTTTCATTCCAGGTAGAGAAGTAGATGCAGACTTGGCTATTGTAAATTGATTTTCATTCCTCCTTTTCCCTTCTTCATTCTTATTTCCTACTCTTAAAATTTTCATTTCCCCTTCTTGCTTTATGCTTGCTCCATAAAATAGCTGAGTTTTTTCTCATGAGGTCAATAAACCCACCACAGCATATATTGATCAAATTTATGTTTAACCTAGTAGCCTGCTCTTGTTTTCTCCACTGATTTTCAGAATAGGGAATTTACTGAGGGATTACTGGCAGTGGCACCAGGATTTATCCCTACTTCTTGTACTGACTTTATGGGAACCTATTATCTTTGGATGGATACCTTGCTCAACCTAGATATAGTAGGGAGGACCTTGGTTTTTCCTCAGAGTAATGTGCCTTGCCCTCTCTGAGGAGTGGATTTGGGTGGGGTAGGTGGGAAGGTGGAGGGAATGGGAAGACGACAGAGAGTGATAACTAGGATTGGTACATAAAATAAAAAAAAAGCTTGTTTTCTTTTTAAAAAATAAAAATAAAAAGAAAGACAAGAAAACAAAAAAGCAAGCTTAAGTTACATACTTTAGAATCTATTTTTACAACTGATAATTATGAAAGTGAAAAGTATGTTTGAAATGATCTTGCTAAGCTGTCAGCATTATCTTCTAATTTCTGATACCCTTGACTTCACCTTTTGAGAATTTGCTTTACTGAAAAACAAAGAAGCTCAACACTTGACTTCAACATGCCATATTTTTTTTTATAGAACTAGGTGAAATAGTAGAATTGTATAGTACATGAACAGTCACAATAGTCACAATACAAAGGATAAAGAAAGGACTTTATGAGTATATTGGTATGCATTTTCAGTACGCTTTTCAGACACTTTGGAGTTTTAAATGTCTATCCATACATTACATGGGATGAGGCTTAATTGATTTATCTAGACATCACTATATCTTCATCACATCTTCAAATCCAAAGTTATTTCTACCAAGGAGGAAATCACAAAGGTTCAGAAAATACCTACTCAAAATTTTTTTTTCTAAATTGAATATTGATAAAAAAACCCACAATTTTAATTTATGCACTATATAATACTTGGTGTCACTGTTTTCTTTTTTAGCTTTATAGTAAATGCATAGAAGGTTTCCATAAAGCAGAAATGTATTCCCCATCTTAAAATCCTGCAATTCTTAGCAAAGTGTATTATAGTATTAGAATGAAACTTACAGACAGTCTGATAAATAATTACCATTTTGTGATTGATCTATTGTATGTTCTCCTATTAGAAGACATAGTGCCTTTCTAAGCTCTCCACACTATGGCTTTGAAACTCATCACCATTTATCTATTATACCACAAATACAGAATGAGTGAGCACAAAAGCCAAGTAATGATGTTGAAAGAGGACTAGATGCAAAGTCAGGTAATATAAAGACACTTTCCAGATCTGCTTTTCAGCAGAAATTCAAAACTTATGTCTTTGGGTCTCTCTCTCTCTTTCATCTACAGGATTTCAATTTGAATAAAACTTCTTCTCTAAAAAGATCACAGTCAAATTTTACATTAGTTGTCTGACGCTTCCTAGTGTTGTACATAGCATATCATTTAAATATTCCTGAATTTTAAATTATGAATATTTTTATTCATTTCTTATGAAAATTTACCAAAGTAGAAGTAGTCTCTTTATTTACATGCCACAAGTAAATTGTAATGCCTGCCAATAACAATGTCTCCATGAATATCCGTGAGTTCCAGATGTTTACCTGCAGCTGACTCTTACATAGCTGTTTCCCACCTCTAGCTGTCTGATCAGATTCTACCTTTGACTTCCTCCATAACCTTGGCTTCCACTATCTGCCCAAGTCTTACCCTCCAGTTATAATATCTCCTGCAAATAGGAGTTAATATCTGTTCTTTTCTTTTATCCAGCAATTTTCAAAGATAATTGCCACTTTCTCCTTTAATTCTATTCTGTTATGATTTTCAGTTGTTTGACTTTATTTTTTTTTAGAAATTTCTTAAATATCTTAATTATTCCTATGGCTCCCTGATACACTATCTTCTGGTATGCAAAGTAATCTTTGTAAGCTTTGTAACCAATCATATATCTTCTCCTTATGTTCCTTAATATCTTACAAAATATAATCAATCCAACACAAAATAACTCTATGAAATGGATCATTCATCTTCAAAGATTTCACATGGTCCAGTCATGCAAATATTTCATGACAATTATTATACTTCTGTAAAATCTCTAGTGGATGTTTGTTCAAAAAGATGAGCATTTCCAAAGCTATTTACAACTTTTAATCAAAATATTGTTATCAAGAAATCTATATGTACATTGCTTTAAAAGAAATATAATTTAAAGCATAGAATGCAAAACTTTAATTAAAAAGTAAACCAATGGCAGAACAAATCTAATATAGAAAGTTTTTAGGATCATAGAATTTATACATAAGCAAGAAAAATGTCAATGCTGCATGGTTCAGTACAAAGTAGGCAAATATATTATAATGAAGTAAAACAATAATCCCAGACTCTACCTTCAAAAATATAAAGAATAATATTATTGAGGATTTAATCATAATTGTCCAATTACGAAGTAAAAAAACAATTGCAGAAATATTCCTTTTTTCAGTAGTCTTGCTGATCATGGATATCAGTTATAGCTAAGATAAGCACATGTATGTTGCACAATTAATAAAAACTTAGGGAGAGAAATTGGGGTTCAAACCAAAGTTCTAAAAACCAGTGCAGTCAGCCACTGGTTCTTACCTCGCCCTCAGTCTGAAATGATGATCCTGCCTCCAAGATTCTCAGAATGAGACTGAGCCTGAGAGCTGACCCCTCCCATTTCATAATCCTCTCTAGTTCTGGGATTAAAAGCATGCACCACGACCACCTGGTTTCCATGGAAAACTAGAGTGGCTACTGGGATTAAATGTGCTATTGTTCTCTGGTCAATAAAGCTGGTCAGTGTGGTTATTTTACTTTTCGATCCTCAGGCAAGTTTGATTTATTAAAATACTAGTAAAATCCTACTGCACATAGAGCTGAAAGTGAAGAGTGATGTTCTTAGGACTTAGAAAGACTAAACATATTAGGAACATAAGAATTTAATACATACGACCCAGATTTTTTTAACATTTGTGTGTGTGTGTTTGTATGTGTGTGTATTTGCATCATAATGTCATTCACTTTATTCTTTATTTCACATCCCAAGGTTTCAATCAAAAAAGATCTGGAGCTGGGCTCCTTTAATCCCAGCACTCAGGAGGCAGAGGCAGCCAGATCTTTGTGAGTTCGAGACCAGCCTGGTCAAGAAGAGCTAGTTCCAGGACAGACTCTAAAGCTATAGAGAAACCCTGTCTTGAAAAATAAAGAACAAGCAAACAAAAATATGGAATAAAATTGAGTATAGTACAATATATATTATATATACAATAACATATATATATATATACATATATATATAGAGAGAGAGATGGATAAAGAGATAAACAAGGTACACAGAGATGCTTATATATCTTTTAAAAGAATATATGTTTTATTCATATTTTACTGAAAATAGATTATTTTTATACAATAAATTCTAATCATATTTTCTTATCTAGCAACACCTATTTTTATCTCATATTGCCAAAGCAGATTATCTTAGAGGTGGCTTTTGAAGAACAGATGGAGTGAGTGCCACTAAAACTTTAAGGCTGTACAGCTGAAGTTTTCATATCAATAGCATGCTATCATAAATTATAAACCCTGTGTCTGGATTTTACTAGATATACAGTGGATGTGAAAAGACCAATCTCTACTCTGGTATTGTCTTTAACTGATAGATTATGATTTCAGATGAAGGATTATTATTCCATTATGAAAAAAATATTTCACTTTCAACGATTGTCACAGGAAAAGCTAACTGTTCAAATTTACAAAACACAATTTTGATTTTTATTGAATTTTGATGAATGGATTCTAACTTCATCTAATGTTTTAGATCTTTTGTTCTAGCTATGATATGATGCATTGAAGTAATATATAATGCAAGAAAACAACATTTTGCCAATGAAATGAGATTTCTGATTGACAGAATGCCAGTGGATTTACAGTTCCTTGCATACGTATTTGAAACGAAATGATTTGAGTTGTTGAACTTTTACATTGACACTCTTCAGAAGTTAATTCAATATCAATGGACAAGACATTGCTCATAGTATATGCTATTTTTCAAAGCCATTAATTGCAAAAATAAATAAAAGCAGTTTATTATGAAAGCTTTGATGCACAACTTTTGCGAGCGAGGCAGATTCTGAGCACTATGCTTTAGTCATTTTCTGAGCAATACATCACTTTATATTTCAGCTATAGATGAAGAAACAAGCAGGGTATTTTTGCAGCCATCTCATTGCATGTAATTTATCAGTTGGCATCATTTAGCAAAAGAGTAAAACCAGCAAGTCAACGCAATTGCTCATTTAGGAAATTTATGTCATGGCAAGAGAAAGAAATGTGTTTTTTTCCAATGATGCAATAAGAAAGATAATTGTTAGAAAACACAGCAAATGCAAGAAAAATGTACTGAAAATATGCTTTAGAATGACCAAGATTATATCTCTGAATAGCCTTCAAATTGACTTTTGTCACCTAATTTTATTCTGGTGCCATAATAACCCTTTTTATTATGATAAATGGGATAAAATCTTCAGTTGATTTAATTTAATCATGGGAACAATTGATGGTCTGTTTTACAGTTCATATATTCTAATCTTTCCAACATAGTTTGGATTGTGGGACTTCTAATCAGCACATTTTAGACAGAGTGAACAATGGAAGATCATAGCTGTATTAACTGCTTTGTTTACTGCTGTGACAAAATACCAGACAGGAAGCAACTTAAGGAGAAGGATTCATTTTTGCTTCATAGTTTTAAGGTACATTTCTTTCTGGTGGAGAGGCATGACATCAGGAGAATCTCACCTTTGTGATGATGGGAGCTTGGTCATTTCTGGGCAGATCAAACCACTCAAGTGGGTAAATATTAATGCTTCACTGGGCTTTTGTTCCTTTTTTCCTTTTCATTCTTCTGAGAAATTAGTCTATGAGAGATCATCACGCATTCCTGGAAGACCTTCTTTCCATGTTTAATATCTCTGGAAATGCCATATGTTTAAGCACAGAGATATTTCTTTTAGGTGACTTCAAAACCAATCAAGTTGAGAGTGAATATAAACCATCAAAATAAGTCTTTGATAAATGATAAATAAATGAAAATGATGTCTTTGACAAATAGGACAACATGTTTTAACTATATTTTATATTCTAAGACACAAAGTTAGGTAAATACAGCTTCCCATTTTAGAGTCAGGAGACACAAAATCTTTGATTTTGTCATTAGTTTGAAAGCTTTCCATTCTTGATGTCCTCACATAAAAAATAGATGTAATACCTAATTTTAACTCCCTGTGGGATTCTGTCAAATTATTCCTGAATACAATAGGAAAAAAATCCTTCAGTTCTTATTGAGTATCTTCAGGTTTTTTTTCTTTTCAAATTTTATATGTTGACAGAAATTATTAACACCTAACATATCAGATTATTTTGGATAATAAGGGAAGTAACCCATACACAGCAACCGTAAGCCACTGATGATTGTTTTGTGGAATTGGTATATAGCTTCTTTGTTATTCTTATATAAAAAGTCTAAGCAGTATAAATGGTTAAAGTGATAGGAGTAGTGTGCCTTATGGGATGATATCGAAATATGAAAGCAGAAGACAGCTGATGAAGGATAGCAATATGATAGCCACTACTGAGACTATGTTAGCCAAGCATCATGTTAGAACCTGCTGGAAGAAAGAGTGGTCTCCCATAAAGCTCAGTGATGGAATACTTATTTAGCATACAAGAGACCCCAGATCCAATCCTCTATACTGTATATAACAAATGATAAATGGGGGAAATCACAGAATTAGAGTTTACAGAATTTTTGGCAAATATTGAGGTGTTTGTGAATTATACTCAGCACAACAGTGGCTCCTGGGTGCCTTCTGAAATGAAATATTACCATTGTGCAAGGATATGGTAAATTGTCTATTAGATTTTACTTCGCCCAACTCTTAGAGCCGGTAGGACTTTTTAGAGCCTATCCAGTCAAATAATTGTAGGACATTCATAAATTGAAAATATAAATTAGTCCTATCAATATTAAATAAGATGGATTTCTGTCTTCTGGTATTCCCCTCTCAGAAGGAAATAGCCTTGAGCAAAGTCAGAGCCTTTCTGCATAGTAAACTCTTGTTTACTTCTCCATGTCTCTATTTTATCTTATCCGAAAATATAAAACTGCAACTTCAAAGTCATTAGGAATAGAAAGTCTGCCCTACACTTGAATATCCTTCAAATGAAGTGCACTCCTGAGGAAGAATTTAATGATTATAGTATCAGAGTGATGTTCCCAACATCCCTGAAGTTCTGCGATGAAGGTCATTCTACAAGGAGTTACTAGAAGCAGAGGCACACAGCTCTGCTCAAAATCCAGAATAAGCGCTTCAGGAGTTTGCTTTCAGAGGTGAATTTGATTCTCTGTCTTGTCTCTTTGTCAGACAATCATCTCTCTAGCTTTATTTTGATGCTAATAATAATGCAGACATCAAAAAGAAAACGGTGAGCTAGAAACTGCCTGTGCATCAAAGAACAAATCTTTCATGCATGTGTTTCACACCAGAAACTATGTTTCTGATTTCACCATGGCAACTAATTTGGAAAATGGGAAGCTCTTACCATGATAAGATTCTTCCTTGCTCTGTGAAGAAAGTATAAACAAACTCTCCAGCTGCTATAGCAAAGAATAAGACTTAGTGCTCTGTTTTAAACAAAATGTGCTCTGCAGAGCAATTCTGTATATGTTGCTATTTCCTTTATATATTTTATGTTTTCTCCTCATTATGCAAAGAAGCTATAAATTGACTTATGGAAAATTTTAAATTATTTCTAATATTAGTTATTTTGGCTGTTATTCAACTCAGTTAAGTAGGTAGGGCTATTCTCTGAACAAAAAGTCATGAAAATAAAATACAAATATAACAGAAGACAAGACAAAACTAATATATAGAGGTGAAATGTTACTTGAACTATTGGAACATGCTTTCAAAGCAAATCATGTACAGCATAAAAGACAAATCCAAATGTCAATAAAAAAATTGTCCCAACTTTGTCAATGTCAGTAATCTTAAAAACAAAGAAGAAAAAAAAAAACTCTAAATTTATTTGGAGATTTTTTTTTTTTTTAGCTGTAAGAAGTGAACCCATGGCCTCATGTATGATAAACAATATTTCGACCAACTGTTTAATCCCCCTAAGCTGAAATTTGTTACTGAGTTCTGTTATCAAGTGTTGGGGTTTATAAAGAACCTCATATGACAATGAGCAGTAACAGATTTATTTAATGCAAGATGTATAACATTCTAAAATTTTAATCTTTATTTTGCCTCTGATAAAAATGTGGACTATACTACTACTACTACTACTCTCTCTCTCTCTCTCTCTCTCTCTCTCTCTCTCTATATATATATATATATATATATATATATATATATATATATATATATATCCAATTTGTCACAAATTAATTCACTAGATTTTAGTCTCCATGAAGTCATTAGCTGATAATATTTGGAGACTAATAGCACTTTTTTTTTATTAGTCTCTACTTTCTAGTCTTCAGAGACCATAATCACTTAATGGTTGATTATTCCCTAGGAGTATTTATGGGTTCTTGCTAATATATTTCACATGCCCTTTCCTCTAATATGGTGACTGCTTTTTAAGAAATTAATTGGTTAAATTTTAATTTCAGTGTAATAACATCTGTGTGAACTTATTCATTAATTTAACTGCCAATTGATGACTTTCCTTAACTAAGTTACAAAGGCATTGGTGTAAGAAAATCCTAATTAATCTTATTAAGTAAAACCCAGAATCAAACTTTAGAGGGTGAAAACTGCAGGATCAGAGAGGCAGTGCAGCCCCTCACCTGAGTTGTTACCCGCTCAGACCGAAAGGCAAGATACTGTCTCTACAAATCCTCAGACTGAATGTTCATACTGAATATCTTGAGGTCCTGTCCCTTTCATCCTTATAGTCCTCTTGGGTTAATCTAATATAACTCACGGTGGCCTTGAACTCACAGAGATCTGTCTACCTCTGCCTCCTGAGTTCTGGGAATAAAGGTGTGTGCCATCACTGCCTGTGCTCTATGGCTAACTAGTGACTAGCTCCGCACTTTGATCTTCAGGCAAGCTTTACTTGTTAGATCACAAACAAAATATTACCATACATTGGTATTGACTTTAGCAATCTTGTATGAGTATTTAAGTAGATAAATAATTTAATGTGATTGCCTTATTTTCTCAAGGTCTTTTCAATTTAAGTGTGTGAAGTCATTAAAAACTGGGGTCAGCAATGCAAGCTCTATCAATTTGAGTTTATAAAAAATTTAAAAATAGGATGAATTACAAAACTAAAATTTAAAATGTTAGCCAGTTATGAGTTGTAGTTTATCAGTCACTTCTATGTGTCTCCTTCACGTTTGCCATAACACCTGTCCTTAATACAAACGATTATTTTTAATGATAAATTCTGTAATAAACAGCTTACACAAACATCCTTATAGTCTTTGGAGGAACACGAGTACGCCAATTTAACTTCAAACTCACTATACGATTAAATGTTAAAAAAAAAGGAAGAAATTTTAACATTTAAACTCAGATCTCATAGAATGTAATCTTTAGCAATTATTTTAAATTACCTTTTATACACTTTTAGGCAGAAAAATGAGTACCAAAATGGATCTACCATAAACTACTAATAATTAATTGTTCCATTATTACATATATGAAATTTCAAAGTTCTCTTCTTAGCTATAGAGATTTTATTCCATGATTAAGCCTCTTTCACAAGCAATATTAATATTTCTGGGATATAGTGATATAAAATTAAAAGGATCCTATTTTGGCTAAATCAAATACCTTGTCCTCATGAACATAAATATTATTTTAAAACATTTTAAAACAGTTTTGACTCGTCTTTTTATTTTATAATGTTCTGATTTATTGACTCTTTGGTAAAAAATTAAAAATAAAGTTTTTCTAGAACTATATCTTTTGGTTTTGTATTCCTAGTCTGTTTCTTCAGAGTTTCCAATGTTTAGTAATTATTTGCCCTGGTTAGGAGAAAAATAAACTAGGTCTATAGATTCATTTCTTTTATTCTTTGGACTGAACAGACACAGACCCTCAATCTCAGTTCAGAATTCATATTGCTTTGAAGTATTTGTGGTCAATCTTATGCTCACCAATGTGTATGCACCGTTGTGATTGGCAGGATTATTTGGTTCTTTGGAATAGCTTTCTAAGAGGTCTCTCTCTAAGCTAGAAAACTGACCAGCTATGATCTTAACAACTTTACCCAACTTGTGCTGTCAAATGGTGAGAATTTTAAGGATTAAGGAAATAAATGTTTCTTATTATCCCCTAAAATTGATATTTGTTCTCTGTTTAGCTGGGTATCCATAAGATGACAATTAAAAAAAAATGAGAAAATTTTAAAAGTAAAAAATTCTTAAGATTTTATATGATTCTCTTCCAAATTTTAATGGACGATACCTGAAATTGTATGTTGATATTCTTTGTGTTGAAAATGTGCTTTTCTTTATTTGCATATTTCAATGTCTTCATTTTATCCTTATTTTTAAAAATAAAGTTGCTGGATATAGTAACCTTAATAAAAGTTATTTGATATTCTATTTTATGTTACAATCTTTCAAATATAAAAAGACATCACACACCAAAATTCTTTTTTTCTGTGTTTTACTGTATCTTGCATACATTTCCATATATATATATATACATATATATATATGTATATATATATATGTTCTACATATGAATAGATTATACTGTTATTTTTTTGTTTGTTTTTTTCGAGACAGGGTTTCTCTGTGGTTTTGGAGCTTGTCCTGGAACTAGCTCTTGTAGACCAGTCTGGTCTCAAACTCACAGAGATCCGCCTGCCTCTGCCTCCCGAGTGCTGGGATTAAAGGCGTGCGCCACCACCGCCCGGCTATACTGTTATTTTTTTTTATCTGAGATTGTGTAACCTCACCTATCATTGTATATCCTAACTCTATCCATTTGTACAAAATATGCTGTGGTTACATTAATTTTTAGCACTGAAAAAAATTCCATTTTAAATATACAAGTTTCAACATTTGTGATGGACAACTAGATTGATTCCAATTCCTTGTTACACTGAGTAAAGCAGGAATAAAATAAAAGTCATTCTATCAAGCCTTGAAATATATGGCATGCTTTTCTGCCCTCTGGAGTTTTTACTGAGAAATTTTTTATTGCTCTGATGGGATTTTCAGTAAGTGATTTCTGTATTTTTCTTTTCTTTGATATGTAGAATTTATTTTCTGGTTATATCTGTTTGAAAAAGTTCATATCTTTCCATAGCTTTGTAAAACTTTAACAGTTGTGTCACTGAATACCTTTCTTACTGCTTTAGGATGAGTCTTGCTGTCATCTATCTTACAAAAATTCTTAAGATTGGTTTCCTGTTCCTCAGACTTCTTGAATATCATGATCATAATTATTACCTGTTTTCTTTATTGTTTTTAAATGTAATGCTGCATTAGCACTACTTTTTAGCCAAGACATTATTTAATCCATTTGATTTATTACATTAATAATGTATTGAGCTTTTCAAAATCAAAATTTCTGGGTTTTATTTTAATACTCTATATAATTTGGAAATTTTATTTTACTTATTACATCTGGCTTATTATTATTATTATTATTATTATTATTATTATTATTATTATTATTATTATTATTAAGTCTGGCTTTTTTAACACCTAAATGGTTTATCCCTTTTAAAATCAATGATGACTTTTATCACTAGGGAAACTACCAGGAATCCTCAAGGATGACTCCAGCTGTAAAGGTCTAAATATGTGAGCCTGTTTCCATCTTGTCTGAAGGTCAGAAAGTTTTAGCTTGCTGAAAGTTGTTGACAAGTGTGGCTACAGTTTGTGACCTAGGATGTGGTTACTTGGTCTTTTTGACATTAATATAGCCCATATACGGAGAACAACTCCACCCTGTCCAATGGTCAGTATATTCAAGAACACTCTTGCTCCTTCTTTTGAAATAGAAGGTTTGACCTTGGGAGTGGCTACCTTCAGGACACTTGGTATAGGGTGGGTTCACTGCTTAAACAGAATGCTAATGACTTGGTGTCTCAAAGTTTTAAAGCATGTTAGTGTTCTAGTAGTCCTTTGTGTCATTCCTCCTGTTGTATTGGGATATAAAAATGTATGGACAATTAAATAAATACAGGTGCATTTCAGTATTCACAGGAACTCCCTCTCAGTATTATCCTATGTTTTTTGGGATTTTTTATTATTATTTTTAGTTGTGTCTTCATACCCTTTACTAACTTTTGTATTACGCATACCTCTTTCGTGGTAAGCAATATTTTTGTTAGCTGGTCCATAATCAATAGTGTAGAGGACACATAAATTGTCCTTCCTCTGTAATCAAACTGATGACTACCTTAATTGTCATCATAGAACCTTCAATCAGCAACTGACAGTAGCAATACAAAGATCTATAGCAAACCCCTGGACCGAGCTAGCTGAGGCCAGCCTAAGAGAGGGAAGAGCAATACTATGAGCAAATGGATCAAGACCATGATGGTGATAGCTACAGAAACAACTGACCTGAGATAGTAAGAGCTCACTGACTCTGGACTCATAGCAGGCACACCTGAGCTGACTGGATGTGGGGGACAGTTGTGAGGCTTGGAGACTGTGGGGCCACTGGTAGTGGAATCAAGATTTATCCCTAGTGCTTGTGAAGCAATTCTTAATGGATTTGCTCAGCCTAGATAAAGGAGGGGAGGGTCTTGGTCTTGCCTAGAAGTGAAGTGTCAGACTTTGTGGACTCCCCATGGGGTGCCTTACACTTTCTGAAGAGTAGACAAGGCATGGGAAGAAGGGAGGAAGTGGGAGTAGAGGAGGGAATGGGAATAGGGATAGCGATGTAAAATGAAAAAAAAAAATTGTATTGAAAATTCTCAATAAAAAATTACAGCTTTAGGTACATTATTATTTTCTGATTTCCACATATGCATGCCTACACACACACACACACACACACACACACACACACACATGCCTGCATACACACATACAAGGTCTTCGAAGATAAGTATCTCTAGAAATGATTTTATACCTCTCTCAGAGTTTTATCTCCTTAGTAGCAATCACGATTCAATATTAGAGCGATCATGATATTAAATAAAGAAAATCTGTAATGTAAATACCCTAGGCAGCATTGTAATAGTAATCTAGTAATATTGGTAATTATCTTGTGGTTTATATTATATATAAGTTAAAATAATTATAGTATATTAAAAATAAATATTAATTAATTGATATTAGTTCTAATTTCAATTAGAGACTTGGGGCTAGAGAGATGACTCAGTCAAGAGCATCTGTTGCACTACCAGAGGAACCTAGTTTGATTCTTAGTACCACATTGAGCAGCTTAAAACTATCCTGTAATCATAACCCCAGGGGATGTCATGTCCTTTTCTAACCTTGTAACAGCTTCCCACACTCGGTGTCCAAGAAATGTAGAAATAAATTTTTTAAAAGAAGTTAATAGTTAAAAACATAAAGCACAACTTTCTTAGGTCAATTATATAAAGTAAATTTATATACTAAAGATTATAAAGGCACACTGTATTCATCTATTTATCTACCTATTCATTTACTTGTTTGTGTATTTATTTATTTTTATTTTTCAGGCAGGGATTTCTCTGTGTAGCCCAGGCTGTCCAAGAACTCACTTTGTAGACCAGGTTGGTCTTGAACTTACAGAGATCTGCCTGGTTATGGCACCATAGTGCTGGAATAAATGTGTTTTCTGCTGCTACTCAGCTCAGTATGCATTTTTATATTTAGCAAAGTTGAGTTTTAACTGGATGACATATATTTTAATCAGATATTTAATAATCATGGACTTGCAACAAAACTGACTTAAATCGTGCTGTGGCTGGAAAGATGTCAGAACAGCTAAGCGATGTAGCTACTCTGCAGAGGAGCTGAGTTTAATTCCTATTTCAGCACATGTCTGTAACTTGTATCAAGGGACCTAAGGCTTCTTCTGACCTCTGTGGCATCAGACATCCATGTGGTTCAGACTTACATACAGGCAATTAATTTACAGATGCTGAAAAGCTACTGAATAAAACGAACAAGCAAAAACATGTTTATAACAAGTTTCCAAGCCACTGACATTTAAAATTTGAAATGTTAAAATTAACATTTAGCAATAATTATATAAGCTCAATTGTACTAATACATATAATTTATAGATTATCAAATGTATAATGTTAAGATATTTACAAAATTCTGTGGGGTGATTTTAGGGTAAAATGAGTTTTAGTGAGCAAACAGCACATTCCTGTATCATTAAATTAGAAGTATTTTAATGAGTTTAGAATTTAGTTTCTATGTAAATCTATTCAAAACTGATATAGGCGCTAAGATATTGCTGTCTTTACTTGCCATCTATGACTATATATTAAGCATAATATCAGGTAGCATATTAAAAAGATGCTAAGCTTTGATATTTAACAAGCAAGAATAATTCCACAATAATTATTTTTTAAGGTGAGAACATCTTCAGTTACTTTTGAAATATACAAAATGGTTTAACACATGAAATGGCATTTTCAAAACCTAAATAATTATGAGATATCATATCTATGCTGATTATTTAGAACAATGATTTCCAAGCTGCATAATTTGTAATATTCAAGTTATAGTGAAATAGGCCTGCCCCAAGATCCTTAGCATCTGTGGTCGTCCACTGAATTTACACCAGTCCCTTTGTGCCAAAATTCTTCAAGACAATACAGATTCAGCCTTCTAGAGAGCTTTTTCTAACAGATAGTAGGCAAAACATGGGCTTGTATGACTTGAGATTTGTATCACAGCTGCATTAATCATGCATCATCTTACACTTGAAAAATTAATGCAAGGATTATAATACACCAAGAAATCGGTAATATGGTAAAGGAGATTTTAAGCTTTGTTTCTTGGTATTTTCAAGATCATCCTTGCAGTATGTCTAGGGTTATTTAAATCTGCTCTGCAGAAAAACACACTTTGGATACAAATGTGCCAACTCCAAACACATCTAACCTTTTCACTTGAAAAATTTCCCCAAATGACATTGACATGAGCAGTAATAGCTACTCAGCATGTATGTGAGTAGCCAATTTGAAACTCTCATAAATATAAGCATCACTTAAATCCTCCTCAGTCCTCTTAGCTACTGTGACCTGGGAGAGAGCGATGTGCTTTTTTCCTAATACATTGTTAATAGGGAAAGGACAGCTACTGAGTGTGTTTAACAGAATGAGGCGACTTGGTATAATTGAAATGTAAGTGATTGAAGCATAACAAAAATCACCAGCAAAGGCCGTTATCACTCCAGCCAAGAGTTCAGTGTAGCCTTCAATTACTTCCTGTAATTTCTGGATAGAAGCCCTCACTAACTCTCTTGCTGTTTCACAGGAGACTTTGTGATGTCAGAATTATTACCTGAGGTTACAGCCCTGTGACTCTATTGAGCTCGTCAAGGCTTGTCGAGCACAGTAATTATGTTTACTAGAAGTCTCTCACCTCTCATACTCATGTGCCTTAATCATATACACAGCATAAAGCTATAAAGTGTGTGGCTATAGAATAAAAAGCGGGTGTTTAAAGGTTCTTCTCAGGTACACAGTTATGCCTGAAACCTGAAAATTAGTGTAATCCTTACACATGAAATTCTGTTGTTGTTTTTAAACATAGTATGATATCACTGCATTCTACCTTGTATCAAATTATTATTTTGAATTGCATTTTGTCTCCTATAATGGTACGTATCAGAATTACCATTTTACAGTAATTTGCTAAGATAATATTTATAATTAAGGATAAGTGAAATATGTTCACCTTGTGTAAAAGGTGCTACTTGAAAATACTTTTAAACCAGAAAATTTTCTGAAAATTTTTCAAACTGACTGAGTCTCTTTAAATTTAAATTTTATTCACTAACACTAACTGAACGGACTCTGAACAGCATTTATCTGAAAATTATAATAAATTTGAATAGAAGTATAATATTTTCAGTTTATAAAATTTAGTCTCAGCTATATATTTCCATTTTCTCATATTCTTGATATAGATAGAAGCACAATTTGGATTATGGAGTTCCTTTACACAAAAAGAATAATGTAAATACATAAAAATCTACTCAGTTGTAAGACAGTATGGGAGTATTTGGGAAAATAATTAAATATTTATTCATGATAAATTTTCTTTAATTCAAAACAATACATGTAATAAAATAAGCCATTCATATAGAATTCTGATTTTAAAATATTAATGCAAATTAAACATTTATTATGTAAACAATAAAATATAAACTAACAATCCAAAGACTGAGAGAACTGTTGTTTTTATGAAAAGGGATGAGGATCAATATCTGGAGTCTATAAATACCTCTAGCAGCTTAAGCAATAATAGCTCTGTGGTTAAAAGAACTGCTTGACTAAAGGACTTGATCTTGGATCCCAGACCACATACTTAACAGCCCATCGCACCCTGTAACTTTGCCTCCAGGGTATTACGTGTACTTTTCTTGCCTCCAATGACATTCTCACACACACAAGATAATAATACAAGCAAACGCATTTTAAAATTTTTATTTTTCTATTTGGAATCATAAATTCTTTATTTATCCCATATTTCAAAGTAATATTAATTATTTAAGAATATAAATATGTATTACTCACTTCCCCTTTTATTGAAAGTAATAAATAAATAAATCCTGAATTTCAGTTTATCCTTCCTTTATTACTCTTGGTTCCTGTCCATCTTCCTTCCCTTCGGAATCCACTCCGTTTCTGCCTCTTCCTAGAAAGGAACTGGGTTCTAAAAAATAAAAAGGAAACATAACAAAATAAAATGTGATAAAATAAAATCTATAGTATTGAAATTGGACAAGGCAAATAACAAAAAGTAAGAAACCCGATAGAAGGTCTTAAGATCAGAGATCCACTTATTCACATACCCAGGACTGTCATAAAAACACTAAACTGAAAGTCATAATACATATAAAGTACCTGGTGCAGACCCATCCTTGCTGCCTCAGTCTCTGTGAGTTCATATGATCTTAGTTCAGTTCTTGTAGATGTCCTTATTGTTCTGAATTCCTCACATCCCATTTAGAGATGTGTGCTCCAGGTCTCTTTGTATATATCATGCCTAGCTGTGTTTCTCTGTATATGGTTCCATCTCCAGCATGAGGAAGTCTTTTTGTTGCATAAGGTGATGAACCTTGGGGTTATCAGAATATCATTAGGAGACATTTTAACATTTTTTTTAAAGACTGGTAGAATTTGGACTTACCCTAGATCTCTCTGATATTTATTCTCTGGTTCTTGTTCACCTAACCTAAGCAGTGTAGGGTATGGGTCTAATCTCATGAGTGGACCTTATCAAATCAGACCATGGTTGGTTACTCCCATGTGTTTTATGCACCATTGTTTTATCATATGGTTGACAACATTCTATTTCAAAGAGTTTGTTTGGGTTGGTGTATATACTTCCCCTTTTGTAGAGTACCTTCCCATACAAAGGCATCAGAACACAGGGACAAAGTTTCTGTGTAGGTGCTAACTTAACTTATCCATGTTCAATGAGTTTTGTGTGTGTGTGTTGTCTTCAGCAATGGTACCTTGCTATCAGTTGGTTGAGAGCAACCTATTGTCTTGGACTAAGTTGTTTGGGGATTCCGGCAGCACTACTTTGACCAATGGTTCGATTGGATGTAAACCAGTCCTGATACCAGAAAACCTAATGTATACAACTAGGAAAAATACTTTCAAATTCAATGATGTCCAGGATAGAATACAGAATGAGAGAATAAAATGATAAATAAGGATAAGAAAATATGAAAGTTGCATGGATCATAGGGGAACATGACGTAGATGTTGAGAATGAAAAACTATAAGACTTAAGGTGATCAGAACAGTACAAGAATGTGTGTGACATTATCTACCACACATTTCCAGTCTAATAATTCTTAAGTGTACAAGAATGTGTACTAGAAATGAACAGTGGAAAGATGAACTTAAACTATAGAAACTATAGTCTATTTGAGTAAGAAATTTCAAAGAAGACTGATGGATAGAAATATGCATAGATATAGAAAAATAGATTAAAATTAGACATATCTCATGTTTACCTTATTATTCAATATGCTGATTCAAATATTCTACCTTGTAGGGAAACTTCTTATGTCAGAAAGGAAAGAAGTCAAAATAGGCTTGAAAATTACATGAAAAAGACCAGATATAATAATCCCCTCCCTCCCAATAAGCAATAAACACTCCTGAGAGTCACTCATAGCAGATCCATGCTGCAAAGAAAATTCTCAAATGAGTCAAGATGCAAAGAAGACTTTGATACTAGACCAGCTAACTTCCTAAAAGGAGCAGAGACCAGCTGAGTTGCCAGTAAGAAGTTTATAGCAACTAAGTCATTTGGAGAGGACATTCTCCAACAGTTATCTCGGACTTTTTTTTTATTCTAGAGGAATAAAACTGGGTTGCTGGCTGAAGATAAAGTTAATATTGAAAATAGACTGTAATCACAAATATTAAATCTGTTAAGGTTGACAGATAACTCTGTGATCACTATGAGATACTTTCTTTTTCTATAAAAACATGATATACTCATTATGTAAATTAACTGTTCTATGTCTCTATAGCACCAAATGCAAAGTACTATAATATTGCACTTTATGCTATATTATTTACAGTTGTGAATTATTGCTAAGAAATATTATTTTACATATCCTTTGTCCTTTCAGAGATAAGATACAGAAAAGGTTCAGTTATATATAGGAAGATTATATGTCAAGTGGAAGCTTGAATTTGTTATCTAATCACCTTGGGAGACATAGCAGGGGGATCATTAGTGTTAAGGCCCTGTTTGTGTTACTGAGTAAATAAAAAAGCAGCCTGAGAAACATAGTGAGTCTTTGACTTGAAATAAAGAATAGATAGTAGGATTTATGTGTAACTCAGTAATAGAGTGTTTGTCGAGTGTTTATGAGACTTGGTTCATTGAACAATACTTTAAAAAAACAACTCATATATCAATTTGTTACTTATGGGTAGCAAGCTGTTAATGGAAAAACTGTAACAGGTGTTTAATGTGTCAACTTAGGTAGGTTATAGTACTCAGTCATTTGATTATTCACTAATCTTGGTGCTGCTGTGAAGGCTTTTTTTAGATGTGGATAACACCTATAATCAATTGACTTTAAGTAGATTACTTTCTACAGTCCTGGTCTCATCCAATCAGTTGAAAGTTTACAATTATAAAGATGAATTTTTCCTGAGGAATTATGGCTCAACATGATAATATCACTTCCTGGCCAGATGTCTCTGGTCTGATAGACTATCTTGTAGATTGATGTCTTACTAATTTACATAAACACATGAGCCAATCAATAGGTGAATCTGAATTGACTTACCTCTCTCTGTCCCCCTATCCCTCACTCCACACAAGCAAAATCTAAACCATAATCAAAGCAGGTAGTCATTATTAAATAATTATCCTGTACTGGACATATATAGAATTCCTCTTGTCACTTTTCTCTAAGCAATACAGTACATTATTTATTTTTATGGAATTTACATTACATTGGATGGAAGTAATACAGAAATATTTTATAGTATACAGGTTTATAGGTTCCAGTATGTAGTGCATGCTTTTATAAATATTACAGAGGTTTCCATATTTTGATTTCCATGTTGGTGACTGCAGAAGCTTCTCAAGAAGATAAGTGGACATAATTATTTATATGTACACTTCTTTTGGTTGTCTGTGTATTGAACGCTGAATGATACCCAATAAAGGAGATAAAGCAAGAAGAAGAATATCTTAGGCTTGTGACAGAGATGAAGATATACAAGTTACTTTCTCATGTCTCTTTTAATCCTATCCTCTGTCAGGGCATCATGTTGTTCAGATGGTCTGCTCAGTCTACATTTCCATATCTGGAGCTGTAGTACAGCTGTAGTCATTTCTAGAATCCTCATCTGTTTGTTTCTAGGGAAAATGATTAGAGATAGAGACAAAAGTATTATCTAAATGAGAAAATGTTATCTCGCTATCCAACTTGAGATTCAGATAGAGATTCAGGCCTCTATGTCACTGTGTGAAGAGGGGCCAGTGTATACCTGTGTGTCTCTCCATCAGAGGCTCACTGTTTCCAGTGGGTGCACCCTCACAATGCCAGCTTCTGCAGACACAAAAGCCCATTATAGCTTAGTTTTTCACCTATTTCCACATTTGATGTTGATTCAACTTGTTATGTTTTATCGAGGAATCCATTCTTAATTTTGGTAAAGAGCAGGATGCCTATAGAACCGCTTGTGACTTGCATTAACTTTTCATACAGAGGTAGACTGCATACATACCCTACTTCTTTTGTTTCTAGATACCCAATTTCTTTTCATGACTGTTGTTGGTTTTATTTTGTTTTTAATTTTGATATGGTGTAGTAAAGATGTTAAGAACCAGAAGGGATAAATGACACCAAAAAGCAAGAACTTCCAAACACAAGAGGAACAATGCACATACAGACTCAAAGAAACTACAGCAGCATTAACAGGATTTACGTAAATCTAAGCCAGGTAGGGCTTTGGGATTGAGAGGGAAACTGGATGTTAGCCGCCATACCTAACTCAGAAGATAACTATAATTGAAAACAGCTCAAAAAGGAAGTATCAATCAATGTGTTTTCAGATTTTGTGATTCTGTGGTGTGCATGCAAGTGTGTGTATGTGTGTGTGCATGTATTGTGTTTACTATTCTTTTTATGTCTGTTTGCTTTGTTTTATTTTGGTTATATTTGCTTGTTTTCTTTTTTCTTTTCAAAAAAGAGCGAGAATGAAAGCATATATAAGGATGGCAAGAAGAATCTGGGAAGAGGTAAAAATTCTTATAATTGCATACATAACAACATATAAACATATTCTCTATTAAAAACGCAAGATACAGCAGGGTAAATCCATTTTATTCAATTTTAAATTAAAAAATTGGGTCATCATTGCCGGGCAGTGGTGGCACACGCCTGTAATCCCAGCACTCGGGAGGCAGAGGCAGGTGGATCTCTGTGAGTTCGAGGCCAGCCTGGTCTACCAAGGGAGTTCCAGGACAGGCTCCAAAGCTACAGAGAAACCCTGTCTCGAAAAAAAAAATTGGGTCATCCTACTGGGTATTTTATTTTTATTGAGATTATAATTACAGAATTTCTATATAAGCACTCTTCATTATTTCACCTTTCTTTTTTCTGTAACTCTCCAGATTCTCTCATATCTGTCTCATTCCAGTTCAAGATATTTTATTCTTCAGTCATGATTATGTTATGCACACACATGAGAGAGAGAGAGAGAGAGAGAGAGAGAGAGAGAGAGAGAGAGAGAGAGAGGATTTTGTGCATATATTTACTTTACTACTCTACTTTGTGAACTAAATCACTCGTTCTAGGAAACCTTAAGGCTACATCTTAACACTTAGCCTCTTTAACTATGAACCTCCTTAGGAACCAAAAGTTTGGTATTACAAATTTAGTACTTCAAACACTCCTTTTAATGTTTTAATATATTTCTTTAAACAGTTATCTATTAGTAAAGTTACAGCTTTTAAAATACTTTGAAAGTACTTTCTTGTAGTGTTATGATGGTTAAGCAGGTGAAGGCACTTGCTTCCAGGCCTGAGGCTGTGAGCTCTCCTCAATGTTCAGGATGAAAGGAACGCAAAACTGATTCCTGATAGTTGTCTTTTATCTCCACCGACAGAACATGTCCCACGCGTGATCATGCAATATAAATACAAAAATTTAACACAATTAATAAATTAATAAAAACTCAAGAGATGAAAATTGGTGTTAAGCTGTTGTTTTGGTTTTCAGATATTCAGGTAAAACTCAAATTTCTCGCTCTAAGTGTTTATAAATTATACTTCAACAAAATGTTAAGTAAAGTATAAAACTAAAGTTCTTTCCTTATGTGAGAAAATGTAGGCTACTATATAGCCTCAATTATCTTACAAAGAAAATACAGATGCAATTTTTATGAAAAATATCGATATAAGTGTTGCAGGAATTAATATTTCGTAAAATCATAAGGAAGCATACCTCAGGAATACAGTAGGGGTATTTTCTACGCATGTTGTTACAAAAAGCAAAATTTAAGACACTCCAAAAGTGCTTTATAGTTTGAGCCACATATTAGGAAGAGTCAAATCCATATAGTTGTCTAAGTAGAATAATTAGGATCAGGAAGTTGAGAGCATAGTAAGCTTGTGTTAGAGTAGGTGACAGACGACAGACACATTGAGTTTCCAGAAGCACAGAGAACTAATTAAAATTTCCAGCCTCAAAGAAACTGAGATCATAGTGGATCATCACTCACCCATAGAGATATGCTCTGAGAACAACAATCAAAATGAATTAGAAATTGCAGAGAACTTGACCTCACTGTGTTTCACTTAACTGAGGACAAAGTATCCCTGAATGCAAAGGGATGACCAGACATGACTTAACCTTTCCATAAATCAATCTCCACAGGATGCTCACCTACAAGAGTGTGAGAGTCTCTTGTGTGTATTTGTGAATAAATGTTAATTCTAATGAACACAGGAACAGTAGTAATTCCACATCTATCCATACTATCTCTGAGAGGTCTCTCATAAGAAACATGGTTATGAAATTTGGGCTCACATCCCAGGCTTGAAAATGAGACATATCAAATGGTCAGCACACGGTAGCTCCCTTCCCTATTGTGTAAAGATGCTCTGTTTCTAAATACTGTAAGACAAACTAATGTTTTCATAAAGGAATCTCATAGTCACAGTTTATGTTTGTCACACAGAGGAGATATGGAATGGTCACAATCAATGCTGCCTTGGCATGCAACACAACTGTCATTGTACTCATCATGCAAACAACTATGAAACACTATAATCTCATTTAATATTTTGTATAACAAATTTGCATATAATATTTTTTCTATTAAATAATATTGAGAACAGCTCTTCTAAAATAAAAATAAAATCAAACCACACTAACATGAAATAGGCCTGTGTCTTCATTGGTGGGTTCCATCAGTGTCATAATTAAGGGAAATAGAAATTCTCTATTATATCTTTCATGGAACAAGAAAAGTACAAGGTGATTTTCTGACTCTTGCTTCAAGGCCAACATTTCTCAAAGAACTGGAGATGTATATTACTCAACAGAAATTATATGTTCCCATAATTCATAAACATAGCGGTAAAATAAACCTGACACTAACCAATAGGAGATACATCAGTAAAATATTATACATTCACCAGAAATAGATACATTGTTATCAGATGAAGAAAAGTAATTTTGTATAGGAAAGAGAATCCTATAGTAAATGTTGCTGGAACACATGGACATTTTATACTCACAAATGCAAAAGTTGATCACCAGAGATAAACTTTTCCCCACGGAAACCCTCTCAAAATGTACCATTGACTACCAGGGTCTGCAGTTTTGGTGGGCTTGTTGTTGCTGCCTGTTGTGCAATTCCTGTTTCCCCGGGGGGCAGGGGGTGAGAAGATGCAGAGGCAATGACACAGACTCTGAGAGACTCCAATGTAGAAGTTCTTTATTTTAAAAATGTCTGGGGGTTTTATAGGATTAGGGAAATAAGGCTGCTGCAAGAACTTTTCTGGTCGCTCCTTTTGAAACTGGCAGCCACTGCTGGTGTGGTCTAGGAGTGACCGTCACTAGTTACTATGCTTTTGGTCTGCTGACAGGTTGTCTTGGATAATTTTGCATACTCATTGTGAATTTGTATAGGCTGGCTTGTGCTTGTGCTATTCCCCTGCCTCAGAGGTCTTTAAAGATTTAGCCTTTAACATTTCAGGGTTCAGTTAAAGATGTCACCAATGGCTAAAAAAGAACTAAAGATCTGAGTATAAAGATGGCTACTGCCAACATGTTCGTCTATCCATTCATAATTCTTTATTTTTCTCCCTTCAATCCATCGTTTCTAATTGTTCTTTCTTATTTTCCCATGTTCTACTTTGCTCTTAGTTCTGTATCATTCTATGTTCTACATTGTTCTATGTTCTACCTGTTACAAATGTTCACAGTCATATATATCCTTAAAACAAGCAATTCCATAGCCCTAGCAGGTTTTAGGGCTGGACATCTTTTGCCTCATAGAAAATCAGATAAGGGTTTTCACACACACAGAGATACGTGCACACACAGAGAAACGAGAGAGAGAGGGGGGGGGGGACATATCTGAGAAAAATAGTAAATTGTGACAACAAAAGTGAGTTAAACCACTTCGGAATTATCTCCACTATGTACTATCATCCCTTCCCTTCACTGCTTATTCATGGCAAAAATATTGCTTGAGTTCATATATTTCTTCACCATATTTTCTTTTCTTTTTTTTTTTAATTTATTTATTTATTAAGGATTTCTGCCTCCTCCCCGCCACCGCCTCCCATTTCCCTCCCCCTCCCTCGATCAAGTCCCTCTCCCTCATCAGCTTGAAGAGCAATCAGGGTTCCCTGACATGTGAGAAGTCCAAGGACCGCCCACCTCCATCCAGGTTTAGTAAATTGAGCATCCAAACTGCCTAGGCTCACCCAAAGCCAGTATGTGCAGTAGGATTAAAAACCCATTGCCATTGTTCTTGAGTTCTCAGTAGTCCTCATTGTCTCCTATGTAAGTCCGGTTTTATCCCATGCTTTTTCAGACCCAGGCAAACTGGTCTTGGTGAATTCCCAAGAGAACATCCCCATTGTCTCAGTGTGTGGGTGTACCCCTCGCGGTCCTGAGTTCCTTGCTCGTGCTCCCCCTCCTTCTGCTCCTGATTTGGACCTTGAGATTTCTGTCCGGTGCTCCAATGTGGGTCTCTGTCTCCTTTCATCGCCTGATGAAGGTTAATATTCAGGAGGATGACTATATGTTTGTCTTTGGATTCACCTTCTAATTTAGCTTCTCTAGGATCGTGAATTATAAGCTCACTGTCCTTTATTTATGGCTAGAAGCCAAATATGAGTGAGTACATCCCATGTTCCTCTTTTTGGGTCTGGCTTACCTCACTCAGGATAGTGTTTTCTATTTCCATCCATTTGTACGCAAACTTCAAGAATTCCTTGTTTTTTACTGCTGAGTAATACTCTAAAATGTATATATTCCATACTTTCTTCATCCGTTCTTCCATTGAAGGGCATCTAGGTTGTTTCCAGGTTCTGGCTATTACAAACAATGCTGCTATGAACATAGTTGAGCATATACTTTTGTTGTATGATAGGGCCTCTCTTGGGTATATTCCCAAGAGTGGTATTGCTGGGTCCAGGGGTAGGTTGATCCCGAATTTCCTGAGGAACCGCCACACTGCTTTCCAAAGTGATTGCACGAGTTTGCATTCCCACCAGCAATGGATGAGTTTATCCCTTTCTCCACACCCTCTCCAGCAAAGGCTATCATTTTACCATCTTTTCTATACTCTTACAAAAGCTATATTTATGTAACAATATCTAAAATTAAGCAATTTTCAAACTATCAACTTTGGGCTCACAATTAGCAATTACTTACGGGTATGTATGGCATTGTAAACAATGCCATATCTATAGTGATGTCATGGATTGTCATTCATTTTCTAAGCCTCAGGAAATTCAGAAAGACAAAGTCATATGATGGCAATTTTCAAGCACCTTCAAAGATTGTATAGCTAATCAGATTATCAAGCAATACAAAATATTTTTGAAAATGGATACATAATAATAAGAGCAAAGCCTAATATAGCCATAAACATCTTAAAGTATCTTGATATAATAAGATAATTATATAATTATCTTCCCTTTCTCCCTCTAATATCTTCCATGTTCCATATCTGCCTTTGCTACTTTCCATATTTATGTCCTCTTTTACTTAAAATGTTGCTAAATATATATGTTGTGCGTGTGTGTGTGTGTGTGTTTATGTGTGCAAACAAACCTGCACAATTCATATAATGTTTCACACACATATTCCAGGGAAGACCATTTAGTATTGTAAAACCAATTCGGGTGCTTTTCTTATGGAAAACTATTTTTTCCTGTCCTCATCATTTATTAGCTGCCTGTAGTTCTTCCTTCTGCTTTGTGGCTGGACGAACTTTCCCCTTCCACATTAGCATTTCTTGTGGCGTCCTCCTTGTTGAGCTTATATTTAACTGGCATGTTAGTGAGAATCCATTCCTATAGCTTCTTAAATCCCCAGAACACATAATGTTGCAGGCTTCTCCCATTTCTTCTGGCTCCTGCAATCTTTCTGCCTGCTCTTCCTCAATGATTCCTGAGAATTATTAGCATCTCTATACTTGGACCTAAGAGTTGTTCAATAAAAAGGAAGCCATACCTGATACTTTGTATTTAGTCAATTACCATGAAGTCATGGATCTTGGAAGAGAATGTGCAATCACCATTTTACTATATTAACAGAATGCCTTACTACACTCTAAGTATTTGTTGTTATATTCACAGAGAAGTGTAACTCTTACCCCTCATTAAAAAAGAAACTTTTATTTGAAGCAGACAGCTTAAACTTTATTGTGCATCAGTACAAGGGAATACAAGATAACAGATGTCACAATCATAGGTAAGATATTGACACTGGTGATGACGATATAGAAGAAAGAAAAATCAGAGGATTTGCTTTATTCAAATTCAAACATTCATTGACCATAAAATTATTCAGACGTTTTAATTTACAAAAGCTTAGAAGTAGATCTATCACCTCTTACCACTATCAAATTAAGAAAATTTAAATACATACTAGTTTATGCCCTTTCTTATAAGTCTATATACTAATGTTCAAGTAATGAGACACCAAAGTGATAATAAGCAAAATAGGTTTTACCAGTTTTATGAAAACTGAATACTAAAGAAAATGTTTCTTATTTCTTTTCATATTTTCCCTTTAAAAATTTATCTCTTCCTTCATATACAATTTCTCATTGTTCTGAATTGTGCTGCTACATTATTTTTTGAGCACCATCCTGCTTGGTAGGTAACATATAATATTTTCTTTCTTTGAAACATTTTTTGTAACAAAAGCTGAATGAATACACTTCTGGAATCTACTTCCACAGATTCTTTGTCTCTAAAGTAATGCTCATTCACCAAGACAACAAAAAACACTGAATCTGGAAAATTGTGTTAATGGGTACTAATGGATTATGACATTATTCTCCTAAGTAACAAAGCTGCTTTTGAAATGGGTCTTTCTAAAGATGCAAGGATATGTGGTTTTAAGTGTAGAGAAAAATGCTGTGGAGAATAATTATAGATGGAGGAATTTTATACAATGACTGGTTTTTCTTCCCCGCCACCACCAAAAAAAGAAAAGGTTGACCTTTGAGAGCAACTTTTCTAAGAGAATATTTGGGTAAGGAAAACAAATTTCTTTGGTGGTGGAAACAGTATGACAATAAAATTAAGCCCACATGTTAATCCTTGAGACAAAATTCAAAAGCATTACTCTCTATTGGTATATATTCTATACATGAATATATATGTTCTAGTTCATCTGCAAGGTAATTAATGAAAAACATAAAAGTGTTACTAAAAGCAAAATTGTTACAATTTTTATATTCTATCATGCTTTTCTAGAAAATGTGTTCGGATTCATTTCAACTTTTTATTGGAATGCTTGATTTTTCATGTAGTATTCTTTTTATATAGTCATACTCCTACTGTGAAATCAATGGTTAAATGTTCTATACAGAGCCATTAATTTCTTTCAATAATTTACGCTGACTCTGTTTTACCATTTGGATATTTTGAAATCCCTACTCTTTGACATGAAGCAGTTGGAGTGTCCAGCTATGCTGCTGGTTTACCGCATGTCACATATGCTTAGTAGTACATCTGTCTCCAATCCCTAAGCTTCTATTAGTTGTCTCTGCAGAGAAACACATGCTTACTGTTTTCTTTGCACTCATATTATACTGTGATTATTTTCAATCCTGTGTCTCAATTATTTCTCAGTTTAGAGTGGATTATTTTATGCCCAGACAGCTAGAGTCCAGATAGTCTACAGTTCCTTACTTGACCTCAGACACGAACAGTGTGTGGCTAATGACTGTGGAACATTGCAGGTAAGAGACAATGACCAAGATGAATATCCTTCTGGGAAAAAATAAAACTGAAGAATTTAGATAAAAGGTCAAAGATAATGTGTGTTTTAGTTCTATTGTCAGTGTCATCTCTAGTAATTATTTCAACAATATATAAATAATAGTGGGAAAAAATTGTTCATTCTTTAAGTGGACCCAGAATCTTGTGTGTCTAACTGTCAATATTCTCCCCTAAAGGTCCCTGTGATGTTCATGGCTGGCACAGCCATAGCAAGTGACACTGACTACACAGTACTGGCAAACATTTTCTGTAAATAAATTGTAGGAACTTGTGCTCTAACTTTTCCTGATCAGAGTTATAAGTGTCATTTTTGTTCTTTTTCTTATAGTTTTTATCGAATCAAAAAGGAATTTTAAGTGCAATGATTATTACCATCAAATAAATTTTAACAACTGGGAAATATTAATGTTTTCACTTTACATATTATGTAAGACAGTAGTTACTATCTTTCAATTCTGTTGGGGTCATGGGATCACATACATATGACTTTCTTTTGTTTAGTCCAATTATACTCTATGTGAGATAAATTATGTCATGTTTTGACATGAAATAAAACCACCCAGGCTGAATTATCTTCAGTTCTCATATTATACCGCCAACAAACACCAAACCAAAACATCCACCCAAAGTAACGGAGTGATTTAAACATTGAAATGATAATTCCCTCTTTTATCAAGGCTGTGCATCAAAGAACAGGGTACTAGAGGTTAGGTACCTGGTGAGGGTTCACCCTTTGTTATTTATGGTAGCTTCTAACAACTCCTTCGCATTGTAGAAATGACGAATGTTTTATCTTATGTAGGAAGTGCTAGTCAGCTCTTTAGTCTCTGTGTACCAGCACAAGTCCACATGTAAGACCTACTCACTTAAAAGAATCTATCTTCTCGGCTTGCATAGTAAAGAGTAAGGTGCCACGTGAAAGTGAAATATATGAAAACTATGTCTGATTTCTGCATTCAGGTATATGCATACAGTACTTGTAGATAAATCTTAAAGTGACACAAAGAGAGAGATGGCTTATTCAAGAACATTCAACTCACTTCATATGCATATATTACACGTTAGTAAAAATTTGCCTAATCAATGTGGTCACTGAAGAACTAGTGGTCAGAAGTGTGACAAACTGTCACCATACTGCCAGAGGCAAGATGGCTGTGTAAATTCCGGGGATCTTTAGATTGTCATTGGATTTCCATGAGGATACATGTGTGAGCAGGAAGCCAATTATTGGATTCATATTTGTAACCAAGCCATCTCACATATTGAAATATCAATGGTGTAATTTAAGAGGGACTAAGTTTTGATAAACTGATACAGCTTTCTGAAGACAAAACCTACAGAGAGCAGCACAGAATGGAAACGTCCACATATTCATACGATTAATCGCAAAACAATTATCAATGTATTTTGCATTCTTGTAAAAGATAAAACCAGAAGAACACTGGCATTGTAGGAGAGCTGACACCAGCTATATAATTAGTATAAGATTTATAAGAATTCTAAGTGTCTCCGATGTAGAGATGGCTTAGTGGTTAAAAGCAGTGGCTGATATTCCAGAGGATTAACTTTTTGGTCGCAGCACTTACTTGGCCCCTCGTAACTGTAACTCAAGATCCAGGGCATCTGATGCCATCTCCTGAGCTCTACAAGCAATGTACACATGTACTCTACAGACATGCATGAGGGAATGCATCCATTCTCATAAATAAAAATAAATCAACCATTCTTTAAATCTCAGGATCCTACGGCTTAAGTATCAGCCAACAGATTGATGGAGAAAAAAAAACCACTGTATTTACACAATAAAGTTTTATCCAGCCATAAAGAAGCAAATGATATCACATATATCATAATCAGAAAATAGATGCAATTATTGGTATGTTAAATAAAAAAGTCAGATCCCAAATGACAGATAATACCTATTGTGTTTCAGTGTTGCTTCTAAGTCATGTGTGTATATGTGTGTGTGCTCATTTGTGTTTGTAAACTTGTATTTGTTCATAAATGTGAAAAGGGGGCTATTTTAAGAAGGGTACCAGTAAGAGGTGGATAGGTAAGTAATGGAAGAAGATAAGGGGGTAATTTTGTTTAAAATCATATTATACATATATAAGAATGCCATAATGAAACTAGTTCATTACACTGGGCAATAATAAATATAATATAATTAAAAATGCATTGATCTGCACCAGATCCTATGCATATATGTTCTAAATATTAACTTGATATTTTGTGGGACTCTTAACTGTGCGAGGCAATGGGTCTCTGATTCTTTTGCCTACTCTTGAGACTCTTTGTTTCCTATTGGGTTGCCTTGTCCAGCATTAATACTAGGACTTTTGCTTTGTCTTATTGTATCCCGTTTTGTCCTATTTGGCTGTCATCTCCTGGAGGCTTGCTCTTCTCTGAAGATGAAGTGGAGAAGAGGACCTGAAAAAGACTGATAGCTGGGTGTGGGAAGCTACATGGAGTGGAGGGAGAGCAAATTGTGGTTGGGTTGGAGTGTATGAGAGAAAAAATTATTTTCAATAAAAAATATGCTGTGACAAAATTATTTTACGGAATTATTAACAAAAAAGGGGATAGAAAGATATTCGATTGTACTTCACAACACCTATTTTGAGCAGCATACAGCCTCTATATGGAACCATCTTCTGTCCTCTGTGAGCAACTGTATTTAGGTACACAAAACCAAACACAGGAACACAGATATAAACGCATGTCTAAAAAATGGAATCATTAAAATGTAATAATTGGAGAAAGACATATGAATTAATGCAAATTCTTTTAGTTTTAGCAGAAAGATATAATATGCAAATTTAGCTAAATTTTGTGGAATTGCTAAAGAGAAATGAGGATTCTGTTAACAGGTTTCATTCAGTCATGATATTTTGGTTTTCATATCCCAAGAATGTGTCCTTTAATGATATTCAGAATTAGTGTTTCATTTGGGAACTTTGATCTCTATCCTATAATAAGTTAGAATCACAAATTTACCTGCAATTTGTCATGTATCAGCCATGAGAATTTCCCACACTCCTTACTGTATTCCTTCCTCCTTAGATGCAATCACAATCTTTATTGTGTGATTGACATCTTTGTTTTACCCTTTAATGTTGCGGGAGGTCCTTCCGCTCCTCCAGCCTATAGCCGCTGAG
>NW_004949123.1:4733903-4742500 GCF_000317375.1 Microtus ochrogaster | reverse complement strand
GGAACTTTGATCTCTATCCTATAATAAGTTAGAATCACAAATTTACCTGCAATTTGTCATGTATCAGCCATGAGAATTTCCCACACTCCTTACTGTATTCCTTCCTCCTTAGATGCAATCACAATCTTTATTGTGTGATTGACATCTTTGTTTTACCCTTTAATGTTTATCATAGAACATCTTCCATTAATAATTGAGATTCTTAAGTTTTTATTATTATGTGATTTGAATTTTAACACTTTCTATCTGGCTACTTTTCCAGAATAATAATTACTCTTCCTTCTATCATGTGTGCTCTTTGATATTAATATAATATTTTATCTTAGTGGTTTTATATTATTCTTTTTAATTTTTTTCTTTTATTATTATTATTAAAAATTTCCACCTTCTCCTCTCCTCCCATTCCCTCCCCCATCACCGCACTTCCCCTCCCCCTCCCTCTCCAGTCCAAAGAGCAGTCAGGGTTCTCTCTCCTGTGGGAAGTCCAAGGTCCTCCCCACTTCATCCATGTCTAGGAAGGTGAACATCCAAACAGGCTAGGCTCCCACAAAGCTCGTACATGCAGTAGGATCAAAACCCAGTGCCATTGTCCTTGGCATGTCAGTCGGCACTCATTGTACGCCATGTTCAGAGAGTCCTATTTGATCACATGCTCCATCAGTCCCAGTTCAGCTGGCCTTGTATGTCTACCTACCCTAGACAGAGCTCTACATTAGATCAAAGGAGTTGCTCTACTCTGGTCTAATTTGGTGAATAAACGAACTTTCTGTGCTTTCTTATAAGTAAATTGGTGAAGAAGCCTTGTTTAGCCTTGATGTAGAGGAGAGAAGGTTAATCCTTCCTCAACTTGATGTGTCAGGCCTTAATGAATGCCCTTGGGAAACTTTATCCTTTCTGAGGTGTGGATGGGGGAGTTAGAAGGGAGGTGGAGAGAAGGAAGGGGAAATTATGGTTGATATTGAAAAAGAAATAATTTTTTTGACCATCAGTTAAACTTTTATTGGCTCTAAACGATAAAAAGTATGTCTCTTTGATTTTTTTTATAATTACTCCATCTTCACTGACATCTTTTTGTTAATGAACCATATCGTTTTTCTCTTTCTTCCTTCCTTCCTCCTTCCTTCCTTCCTTCCTTCCTTCCTTCCTTCCTTCCTTCCTTCCTTTCTTTCTTTTAATTTATTCTGTTTGTATTTTCTTTAGTAAACAAATTAAAACCAGTTGCTTCAGAGTCTTTGGTAATATTGAAGCATGGTTTTATTTAAGATTTGGCTCTTGTTATTTTCTATTTTCTAAATGGGTCATGATCCTGTATTTTATTTTATTTCATGTGCTTCTGTTAAAATTTAGAAAGTGGAAAAATGTCAAGCACTTTCAGATAGTTTATGTGTAGAAGAATAACTCTGTTAACCAGATGACAAAGCACAATCTTGGATCTCCCAGCAGTCCTGTGAACATGGAATCACTGCATATGTGCATTCCTTTTATTCCCTCCTGCTGTTTTTATTTTTTTTATTTCATTGAGAAGCCCATTTCTGATACTTCTCAGTGTTTTGTATTTTTTATTTTGTGTTTTTTTGTATTCATATTCACTTTAATCTTCACACAGAAAGCATAAATTTACAGGAAAAAAGTTATCAAAGATATATTCCACTAAAGGTCAGAGGTATACTGAGCTCAATACTTTTTTTTTCTTTTTTTTTTTTATTAAGAAAGAAAAAAAAATTTCCACCTCCTCCCAGCCTCCCACTCCTCCCACTCTCCCCCCCTCCTCTCCCCCTCCCTCTCGAGTCTGAAGAGCAGTCAGGGTTCCCTGCCCTGTGGAAAGTCCGAAGTCCTCCCCCCTCCATCCTGGTCTAGGAAGGTGAACATCCAAACTGGCTAGGCCCCCACAAGGCCAGAACAAGAAGTAGGATCAAAACCCAGTGCCATTGTCCTTGGCTTCTCAGCAGCCCTCATTGTCCGCCATATTCAGAGAGTCCGGGTTTATCCCCTGCTTTTCGAGTCACAATCCAGCTGGCATTGGTGAGCTCCCAATAGATCAGCCCCACTGTCTCCGTGGGTGGTTGCACCCCTCGCAACAGACAAAAGTCTGATCTCCAAAATATATAAAGAACTCAAGAAACTAGACTTTAAAATGCTAATTAACCCAATTAAAAGATGGGGCACTGATCTGAACAGAGAATTCTCAACAGAAGAAGTTCAAATGGCCAAAAGACACTTAAGATCATGCTCAACCTCCTTAGCGATCAGGGAAATGCAAATCAAAACAACTTTGAGATATCATCTTACACCTGTCAGAATGGCTAAAATCAAAAATACCAGTGATAGCCTCTGCTGGAGAGGTTGTGGAGGAAGGGGTTCCCTCATCCATTGCTGGTGGGAATGCAAACTTGTGCAACCACTTTGGAAAGCAGTGTTTCGGTTTCTCAGGAAATTCGGGATCAACCTACCCCTGGACCCAGCAATACCACTCTTGGGAGTATACCCAAGAGATGCCCTATCATATGACAGGGGCATTTGTTCAACTGTGTTCATAGCAGCATTATTTGTAATAGCCAGAACCTGGAAACAACCTAGATGTCCTTCAATGGAAGAATGGATGAAGAAAGTGTGGAATATATACACATTAGTGTACTACTCAGCAGTAAAAAAATCAATACTTTTTGATACAAGTTTCATGTCACAGGTTTCTTCCTCTGTCATGTACCATGGAGCCCAAAGCTGTTTTAATAATTTTTAACTTTTTATCAAAACCATGATTGGGTTCCTGTCAATCCCCACCAGTTTCTGAGGCAGTAAAGATAGCCAATGATCATTTAAGAAATTCCCATGTAGTGAGAATAAGATAAGGATTCAGTTGTATTGTGAGAAGAGCTAGGAATCAGCTGTGCCCACATTCTTGCATCCGTGTATCATTAGGACTGCAGTTAAGAAAAGATGAAAAAACAGGGGTTGAAAAATCAACTGATTTGGGTGAAGTTTCTTGTCAATTGGGTGTTTGTTTGCTGTGCCTTCTTAATTGGCATCTACTGTATTCAGAAATCATTTTGAGTCATATTTTGCTTTTCAGTTCTTGTATTTTCTGTTTACACCATTCAAGATGCACTCAATAGTTCTTGGTGGACAGGAAGATTATGACACACTAAAGCAATACTAAGAGGAAGATTATGACACACTAAAGCAATACCAAGAGGAAGATTATGACACACTAAAGCAATCTTAAGAGGAAGATTATGACACACTAATGCAATCTTAAGAATGCCTGCAAAATGTGAAGGGCTTTGTACAGTATTGTATGTAAAATTCTTTGCATTCTCCATGGTTTTGTCTTCCGCCTAACTAAATAAATGATTTAATGTTGCATGTTCTGCTATATTTTTTTAATCTTAATTTTGTTAAACTCTGAAATTCTAGAAAGTATTCAAATTTTAGTACACATTTATATAAGCATTTAAGATTAATTTTGAGCTTTAGTACTACTAATATCATCTTTATGGATTATGAATATTTTCATTTTATTGATTATGCAAAGAACAATTTGTCATTATGCTTTTAAGAAGAAATGAAAGCAATGTAAATAAATAAAAATGAGATTTTTACCCAGTAAACTTGGTTGCCACATTGCTGTGCATTTTTGTTTTATTATTTGAGTTGTAGAGTAAAGTACTTTCTGATTTTTTTCCAAGTGTTACTGAGAAATCAAGCCCATAGTTTAATTCATTGTCAATCCTGGATTTCCTGCAAATCAAACCAGAGTGTCAAAAAAAGAGACATGACAAAAACAGATGTTTATGGAAGAATTTTTATCCTCTAAAATGTTATACACTTTCTAAAATGTTTTTTCTCATTAATATTTTCTCATTTTATTACCAGTAAGACAAAAAGATAAAGTTTATAAAATCATAGATAGTATAATCTCTCTAAGGCAATGGGTGGATTTTCCTGATGAAAACAAACTTTTGGACCTTTATAATTCACCACTAAACAACATAAAATTATAGGTTCCAGCATGGTTATCCAGTAGATTTTTTTACAGGACTACAAGATATTCAAGTAACCTTCACTAGGAAGGTCTATATTAGTATGAACAATAATGTTCTGGGATAAATGCTCTTGTACCCTGTAAAGATCTGTCACTTGCATTGGCTTAATAAAACACTTATTGGACAGTAGCTAGGCAGGAAGTATAGTTGGGGCATCCAGACTGGAATTCTGGGAAGAGGAAAGGCTCAGTCTGCAGTTACCAGCCAGCTATAGAGGAAGTAAGATGAGAATGCCTCAATGATAAAAGGTGCAAAGCCATGTGGCTAACATTGACAAGAATTATGTGTTATTGTGGGTTGTAAGAACTAGTTAATAATAAGCATGAGCTAAAAGGACAAACAGTTTATAACCAATAAAAGCCTCTGTGTATTTTGTTGGGACTGAATGGCTGCAGGACAAGTTAGGACAGAAGTTTGCATCTACACAATAATGTCACACAAGACACATAAATGCCTTAACTAATTTTGACCTTCTATAAAATCAGGTATTCCTGATTTTATACTATTCCTGATTTTATACTGAAATCAAGGCAGTTGATGGACAATAGTGAACGAGCAACTAGAATCTCATTTGAGTGTCTGGCAATTCTACCTCTCTCCTTCTGGAAAGAATGTTGGCAGCATCATCAAAGTGCTAATTGTCACTGTATAGCTGTTCTTACTGTGTTCTCATGGATAAGAAGCAGATGTCACTTACAGGTTTTTATGTTCTTTCACTAATATGTATCAAAACTTGATGACATGTATTACAATCTACGTGTTTCTATTTTAATAAAAAATTTAAGCAAAACCATTTAACATGTTTTTAGTAATTGTTTTTAACCATTTAACCTCATATTATGAATTACATATTATTTTCAAGACTAAATACATTGTGAGCATGACTTTCATAGTTGGCTCTTAATCATTACATATACTGATTCTTCAATTAAAATGAATCATATTGCTTTAGGTTTTATTTCTAAATTACCGCACATTATTTTCTATTTTTTCCAGATTCATAAAAATGAATAATGTGTACTTTCAAAGAGAATACATTAAGTTGAAATTGGCTCAGCTCAATATGTTAAGAAATATATAATTTAGTAACAATTACATTAAAACTTAAAATGTGATAAAGAAGAAATTTTAAAGTTTTAGAAGATATTTTGTTATCGGTTACTTTCTGTTTTTTTACAGCTTTTTTGTAATTCTAAGTTGTATATATATATATATATATATATATATATATATATATATTCCAAAAGATTAAACCCAAAAGATAAAAAGTAATCTTATATTTAAGCACAAAGTATGTATTCTATATTGACATATTAAAAAATAAGTTATTGATTAAAATATCACAATTATATTTTTCTTACCACTTTACTCATTGCAAACCCTTCCAATATCTCATCTTAATTGCTTCCAAATTAATAGCCTCCTCTATCATTAATTGTTGTAATCTGCACATATGTGTATGTACATACATGTATGCTCCTAAATATAATGTACTGTGACTATATAATGTTACTTGTTTGCATCTTTTTTCAGGGCTAACCATTTGGTATTGTATAAACAATTGGTAAACTCTTCCTTGGAGAAGACTTTCTCCCACTCTCACCATTCCTTAGATTTCTGTAATTTATCTGTATGTGTGTATATGTGTGCATCTCTCCCTCTCTGTCTCTCTGTCTGTCTCTATGTGTCTCTGTCTCTCTGTCTCTCTCTTTCTCTGTTGTGTTTATGTAGTATGGATGTCTGATGGACTTTCCCCTATCAACCTATCAACTTTGGCACATCTAGTATTGTTGTTCTTGATCCTGAAAATATAAGGTAAAATTGTCCAGTGTTTGTCTGGGAGAGAGAGGCATCAACAGTGAGAAAGAGGCAGCTATTCTGAGCTATATAAAGAATTGTTGAAATAAGAGCTGGGCAGAATGTGAGTGAAGTGTGTGTGTGTGTGTGTGTGTGTGTGTGTGTGTGTGTGTGTGTGTTTTAAGAACTAAGGAAGACTAAAAACATGTGAGGAACTGAGTGGGCAAAAGGGTGAGTGAGTGGAGACTGGGTGAATCATGTACAGGTATTGATGAGTGTGTGAGAGAGAGATGTGTGGAAGAGCTGCTGTTACATAAAGAAAATGTGTAAAGAGTTATTTGAGAGTGTATGAAGGAACTATATGAAGTTTATAACTGTGTGGAATTTTGTGACTTGTGGAGGCATGAGATATGAAACTGTATAGAAAAGAGATGTAGGCGATGGTGGCGCACGCCTTTAATCCCAGCACTCGGGAGGCAGAGGCAGGCGGATCTCTGTGAGTTAGAGACCAGCCTGGTCTACAGAGCTAGTTCCAGGACAGGCTCCAAAGACACAGAGAAACCCTGTCTCGAAAAACAAAAACAAAAACAAAAAACAAAAAAAAAGGAAAGAGATATAGGAAAAAGATTTTCAAAATGAAATAAAAAAGTTACCATCAATAAGTGTACATGTTTCCTTACTTTTCTTTCAGATTGGAAAAGTCCAGCAATCAGATAGATAAGAATTTTTCCTACCATTAACTAGAGAAGATCAGTTTAGATCATATTCATGGTTTTTTGCATACCCTGGTGCAGACTGGGGAGTGGTCCCCAAGTTAGTCATAAGTTTCCATTACAGATTTTCAGCACTCTTCACACCCCACAGAAGTTTTTAACAATTGTAGGCTTTATGGAGTTGGATAGCTAGATAGATCCAGATATTATCAGGGATCCTGAATAAAATTACACTAATAATTCTTTTTTTATAAAAAAAAATTGTGGTTTGTCTTTGTCTTACTCTGGGTTCTGTATAGGAACAGAACAAATGGAATATATTCATATTAAATGGGAGATTAATTAAATATTGGGTAATTAAATATGGTTTGGCAGTGCAGCCATGGCTCTCTTCACTGTGGACAAATTGAGAAGCAGTAATTGGTCAGTCAGTGAGAATGAAACATAGAGTCCTAATTTGACTTTAATACCTTAAAGATTTCTGATCAACAAGTTGATTTCACTTAGGTTGGTTTTCCCATGTCAATTAATCTAAAAAAAACAAAGTCTCTCAAAGTTATGCCTGGAGTTTTTTTTTTTTTTTTACTTAAAAATTCAGTGAAGTGTGGTTCCTAGCAGGAGGGAAAAAATTAAGATAATGTTCATTGCAGTTTTGTAACTATAGAAAAGCTATTAAGTGTGACGTTTTATATTCTAATGTAGAACAGTAAGGTAAATGCCAAGAATGAAATTAAAAGACTAGAAATAAAATCCAAATTTTCAAAGGCAAATCTTAAAAGAGTACCAGTAAGAAATATGAAATAAGTATGTACTTTCTTTTCTTAATTAATTTGGGAATACCTAAACCCACTTAAAAGTAGCCCCGAGGAAGATTTTGTGCTTTTATGTTTTTTTTTTTCCTGCCATAAATGTTTGAGAGGGTATAATAGTTTCATGGAAGAAAACAAAATATAAGTATTAGAGTTTAGAACATAAACACAGTGAAAACATACATTAAGGTGAACCTAAAGATTTTCTCCTACAAAACAATAGCAATGGAAAAGATTACTGGGCCATTGCACTTTCTACAAATAGAAACCAGATAAACCACTAAAAGTTTAGATGTTTAATTAAAGGGAATGTTCTATCCTGTAATTTAGTGGAAAATTAACCATATTTGCATCAACTTAAATATTTTATATAAAATTCATTAAAATTTCTTCTTTATAAGAAGAATCTGAAACATTGAAATAATGTGTCCCTGTCATTTGTATTACCAGCCAAAGTATGTTCTGCAAAGTTTCATATGAGTATCACTGTTACTGAAAGCTGCATCAATTATTAAATTAACAGACATTTTTATAGAGTTAATATTAAAATAATCTTAAATTATATTTCTTCAGTAGAATGGTATCAGAATTTTTGGACTTGGCATTAATTGCAAAGAAATTAAGCAATTTCTTTCTTCTGAGTATGAAGGTTTACTTTGTTGAAATCATTACTTCCTATTGACAGAATCAGAGATGAACAGGGAAACACTACCTCAGGCACAAAATTAATTCAGAACATTTAAGGCAATTTTTTAAAAAGGAAAATTCAATTAAGTTATAAAATCTAAATGAAATGGAGGAGTTTCTAGAAACATTACAAATAAAGTTTGGATCAAAACGTTATCTATTAAGATCATATTGGCTTTACCTCAGAGATACAATAATAGTTTTAAAATTTTGCATCAATAAATATAATAATTCATATAAATTAACTTAAAGACAAAATTATCTTACCAGAGCTAGAAAAGTCAAAAAAAAGACATATATACAAATCAATGGAAGCTGTATCCATGGGATTTCAACAATATAGTTGCCTAAAGAAGATCTACATAATGACAACAGAGGAACAATAAATTTGCAAAACTCCTAAAAAATAAATTTCGCAAAACTCCTAAAACATTTAAGTAAAAGAATGAGCAGGGGCCAGGCGGTGGTGGCGCACGCCTTTAATCCCAGCACTCGGGAGGCAGAGGCAGGTGGATCTCTGTGAGTTCGAGACCAGCCTGGTCTACAGA